>NC_143575.1:142293169-142594255 GCF_048544385.1 Mastigoproctus giganteus
GTCATCAACCTTTGTCCCTGGCAGACATACCCTGGTCCTGTTCCACCTATCCTTTTTACAAAGGATGTTTCCTGTTTCCCTGACAATAGAGTCACCAAAAACTACTAGTTCCTTTGCGACTAGCGCATTCTGCCTTGGGGGCTGCCGCTGTGTTGCACGATGACCGAGTGCAAGCTCTGGCATTGGTGTGGGCAGCTGAGAGTTTGATGGGCCCCTCACTTTTAATGCTTCGAGGGCATCCACCCTGTCCTTCAAGCTCTCATATAGGCCCATAACAATGCTGAGTTGTCGCCTGATTTCCTTACACTCCTTGCATCGCGCGCACACACAAAGACATCCCCCATGGCAGTATCATGTCCCGTACCTGACTGCTCCACAAACATCAAGCAATTATGCATTTTAATAGGCTGTGATTCAGAGGGCAACTGCCCCCTCCCTCAGTTCTCCCCTGAGCCACAGCACTCCCATTAGCTTGAGCCTTTTGCTTTGCTGCTCTGGTCAGAGTCATGATTTCGATTTAATTTCAATAAAATTTCAATTTCAGTACAAAATTAAAACCCTAAACTTATATCTCAACACAGTTATAACTCTATATTTATGTTTCAGTATCGAGTGTTATACTACGAAATCCCTTTATATAACTTCCGTATCAAGTTAAGTATTAATTATTTATTTTTTACTAATTATTTATGTTACGTAACCCAAGTCGTTATATGTATAGTTAAAAGTACAATTTAAGTGACAATGAAGTTCAACAAGATTAATTATCTGATTAATTGACAATATTATGTACTATACTATATTATGCTATCTATTTCGAGATATTTTGTATCACGTAGCAATGGCGGCTATTTACGAATGGTAAACACGTGGATTTGATACCCTTTCCGATACTAAGTAATACCTACAAAATCTCTATCTAAGTTACTTTAATCTAAGTATCGTAAATACGAATATAAAACTACTCTAGAAAATAAGTTAACCTAAGCCAATTTAACCTAATAAAACAGAAAATAAATCAGAAAAAACTTCTCTGTTCCAGGAGCGGTAAAAGTACTACACTGGTGTGCAAAATTTAAGGACCAGTCAAGTTTTCACCTGTAGCTTCTCATAGGAGTGGCCTGAATATCGGAAAAGCACACCAAAAGAACCTCGTGAGGTACAGAAATGATGAAGGAAACAACACTGACAAAACAACAGAAACAAAATGGTACAGAGGGACTTTATTCAAAAATGGCAATATAGCACTGGCTGACATGATACAGATGCCTCACTGCCAAAGATGGAACAAAAGGAATAGGAAGTCCTCAGTAGGAGATATGGCCACCCCTAATGTCGATGCAGGCTTTCCACCTCCTTTCCATACTTAGAACAATGTTGTTGATAAGTTCTTATGGTAACATTGCCCATTCCTCTGTCAGCACCATCTTCAGCTGGTGAACATTTTCTGGTGGGTGTGGACATGCTGCTAGGCATCTCCCCAGAGCGTCCCAATTGTGTTTTATGAGATTTAGATCTGGGGAATGGGCAAGCAAATCCATACGAACAATGTCCTCACTTTCCAAAGCATATCAACTGCTGCAGTGCGATGGGGTGTGACATTTTCATCCATAAACACGAAATCGGGGCCAATGGCACCTCAGAACAGACACACACGGGGAAGGATTACCTCAGTACATTAGCGTGCACTAGTTACAGTGCTGTCTTCCAGTATCTAGAGTTGTGTACGTCCATCCAAGATAACGCCTCCCCAGACGAGAATACCTCGACCGCCATATCGATCCCTTTCAGTGATGTTTGCGGGGTGATACCGTGTGCCAACCTCTCGCCAGATTAGCTGACATCCAGCATCGCTGGTGAGCCTGAATCTACTCTTATCAGTAAAGAATACCTTAAGTAAAGATTTTGTGATTCTAACCTTTATAAATAGTGATCCTTAAGTTTTGCACACCAGTGTAGTATGCCTGCTAAGTCTCAGGGCATTGAGAAAGGAAGAGAATGAGCTTATATAATCTAACCCAACCTAA
Source organism: Mastigoproctus giganteus (assembly GCF_048544385.1). Taxonomy (NCBI): domain Eukaryota; kingdom Metazoa; phylum Arthropoda; class Arachnida; order Uropygi; family Thelyphonidae; genus Mastigoproctus; species Mastigoproctus giganteus. The sequence continues at coordinate 142,295,197 of NC_143575.1, forward strand.
ACAAACAAGTCAGTGGTGAATCCCAACTAGAAATGTGCAATATCTCAAAAATGATTCACTTAAGGACCCATGTTCACTAGGCTTTTTTTGCATATTATAGTCTGTACAGTTCACCTTTAAATTTTTGACCATCAACTTTTGAAACACCCTGCACACACACACTTTTTAATATCTCATATAATTCGGAATATTACTATTTTTATATACATAAAACAGTACAAGAAATATCCATACCTCAAATACTTTAGATGCCTCCTGCTGATTAAGAATAGGAAATCTATTGATATCAGGAAGATGAAGTCCTGGTTTTGGCAATGATGGTAGTTTTTGAATTAAAGAATATGTTAATTTAAATTTGACTGGATTTTGTATATCTGATTTATCCTAGAATGATAAAAAAGAAAAAAAAAAACAACATACTTGGTTCTTTCTGCTTTCGATTATGGGCTTGTTAATTTACTCTACTAAGGCATTTTCATTAAACATTTTCAGTAATAGAAAAGGAGCAAAATATCGATTAACAATAGCAATACAATATATACAATAATTTTATAAAATTCACATATCAAGATTTCTAGTTACAGGATTACAGCAGTCAATTTTATTTTTGATATTGCTTTGACTAATGATTCTTTTACAGGCTTAAATGCAAGTTATGAATCTATTCAAATATTAATGCATTTTTAATGAATATTATTTAATATATTTTAATTAGAACATACTAAAATTTTATAAACGATTATAATATACAAATCTAATAACTGACCTGTTACAAAGAAAAATACGGATATATTAAAAATATAGGATGGAAACAGAAATTAACCTATTCCCTTTCGCTTTTAATTTCACTAAAAGTAACTTTTTGTTATTTTGCCTGTTACAAGTAATCAATATGAACTTGAAATTTGAAGAAGAATGAATGAGCAACAGTTATTCAGTGCTATTTTTAAAACAGAAATGGCATAGTTGCTGCACAAAGAGTATTTCAATACAAATTGAATATTCAACAGATACCAAAAAAAAAAAAAAATCAGAAAGGATGCATTTCCAAATATCTCAATTATGGTTCTCTGGCAAACAAGGTCTGCCACAAAAAAATTAAATTCTGGACTTCAACAGGAAGAATTCTAATATATCCAAGGTGTCTAAGAGTGGTAAACAAATAATACATTATGTCAGCACACTGGAATTTTTACATTCGCTTTTGGGAACTTGCTGATAGCAACAATCAGAGAAGCAACAAAAGAAATATTTAGGGAAGCAGCAAAGGAAGTAAGCAAACCCTTAGCCATAATTATTAGATCATCCTTGGATTCAGGGGCAGTCTCCACAGACTGGAGTTGAGCAAATGTATCCCAAATCACAAAGGGGATATCAAAGGATGGTATAAGTCTTGCTGGTTTAACTTCTGTTCCAGGGAAAATAATACAGTCACTGGTTAAAGAAGCAATGCACCTAGACAAGAATGCAGTTATAATTCAGACACACCATTAGCATTAGTAGAGGCATATGATGCAAGAAAGCAAGGTTATGCAGCATCAGCAAAAAAAAAAAAAAAAAACTTCCACTTTTCCCTCCATTCATTCAAAATACCTGTCCAGCTGAGCCTTAAATTTATTAGGCTATCAACTTCCAAAAAAATGGTTGGAAGTCTGTTCCACCAACCAACTATCCGCTGGCTAAAGGCAAATTTGTGCACATCTATCCTACATCTGTTTTTCCTCAATTTGAATTTATGCCCTCTCAGGTGATTATTCTGAGCAAGAGGCAGAATCCCATCAGCACTGAGCATGCTCAAACCATTCAAGGGTTTATACACCTCTATCAGATCACCTCACCGGTGCCTAGTCTCCAGACACTGTAATTTGCAAAACTTACGCCTTTCTTCGTAAGAGCAACAATTTGTTCCATTCACAAATCTTGTTGCCCTTCTCTGTACTCGTTCCAGCAGCTCTACATCCTTCTTGAAATGAGGCCTCCAGACCTGTATACAGTACTCAAGATGTGTCCTGACCATTGCCTTATACAAGGGAATAATCACCTCCTCATCCCTACTAGAAAAAATCCTGTTTATCATTGACAAGACACCATGAGCTACTCTTGCAGCCCGTCTGCACTGCTCAGAGAATTTCATATCTGCCTGCACAATTACCCCCAGGTCCTTTTCATTCTCAACCACTGTCAGGGTAGTACCACACAGTTGATATGTTGCTCTGGGGTTGCTGTTTCCCATATGTAGTACTTTACATTTGTCAATGTTAAACTTCATTTGCCACCTTTCAGCCCATCTGCTCAACCTTTCCAGATCCTGTTGTAGCAGCATAGTGTCAGTAGCGTCCATAACAACCCTGCCAACTTTTGTATCGTCTGCAAGCTTGGACATTAAGCTTGATATACCATCATCAATACTATTTATAAATACAGAACACAATAATGGACCCAACACTGAACCCTGAGGGACTCCACTAATAACATTAGTCCATGATGAGCAGTGTCCATTGATTACCACTCTCTGTCTTCTCCCCTTCAACCACCCCTTTATCCATAGCAGCAATTTGCCTCCAATGCCACACTGCTCCAACTCGTGCAGCAGTCTTCCATGTGCAACAGTATCAAAAGCCTTTCTAAGATCCAAGTATATAATATCAAAGTTATTCCCTGCATCCAGTTCTTTTGTGACTGCATCATAGTATCCAATCAAATTGGTCAGGCAAGACTTCCCCTTAACAAAACCATGCTGTGTCCGAGCTATAACTGAAATCTTGTCTAGATGATCCTGCAGTGCTTCTTTAACTAGTGCCTCCATTAATTTTCCTGGAACAGAAGTTAAACTCACAGGTCTATAATTACTTGTGTCAGCCTTTGATCCTCCTTTGTGAATTGGGGTCACATTTGCACATCTCCAGTCCATGGGTACCTCACCTGAGTCCAAATAAGCTCTCATAATTATTTGCTGCCTCCTTTAATATATCTAGATAGATGTAAGATGGATAGAGAAATTGTTGAAGATGTTTATCTTCAACAATTTCTCCTTCACTTTCCTCTCAGTTATTACAAAATCATCCAGCTCACTGCCAGAGTTTAACTCACCTCTGGCATTGCCCCCCCTCGCTGAATAACTCCTCATGTGTGAATGTCGATGCAAAATATTCATTTAGTTTGTTAGCTACCTGAGCAGGATCATCAACAGTTGAACCATCGATATGAAGCGGACCAATCTGATTCATCCCCTTCCTTCTAGAGTTTACATAAGTAAAGAACTCTTAGCTGTTTTTCATTGCATCCCTTGCCAAAGATTTCTCATAATCTGCCTTCGCCTGCGTAACCTCCTTTGTAACTTCGTTACAGATCAACTTATATCTATCATAGGCTTCTGTGTCACATGTTAATTTATATGTATCCCATGCATTTTTCTTCTCTGCCATAGGTCTCATTAGTTCATCTCACATTCATTTAATCTTAAACCTTGAACAATATTTCTTAGTTGGTATGTAAAGCCTAGTAGCTTCCAAGATACGTTCTTTGCATGTTTCCCATTTTGAATTTGCTGTTGGTAACATCATCAGTTGGTCCCACAGTATAGAATTTAAATACTGTCTCAGACCATCGTAGTTGCCTTTATGAAAGCAAAAACCGTTCCTTTTACCTGATGGTAGTTACCTCTTTGAGTAAATCCCACTTCAGCACACTGTGATCACTGCTACCTAGTGGTTCCTCTATCTGCAGATTCTTAATGCATGAAGAATCACTACTGATTGTTGTTGTTATTTGGTTTTTAGGAGCATTAGCAACTAAGGCCATATTGCTCCAGGATATGTGGTGGTCATTCCCTGACCTTTACGCATCGTCCATATTTGGTGGTGATGGGCCCGAACTCCGGTCTAATCAAGAAGCGCGTGCTACGCACTGCTGCTCCTTCAAACCTGGCTACGGAGGCACCTCACTACTGATAATCAAATCAAGAGTATTAGTCCCTCTAGTTGCCTCCCGAACATGCTGATGTAGAAAACAATCATCCAATAAATCCATAAAAGCCTTGCTAGTGTGTGAGTGACCAACCCACAAATTCCAGTCAATATCTGGGAAATTAAAATCCCCCACTATAAGACTCTGATTTACTGGCCCACTCTATTTCCCTGTACAGTTTCTTATTATACTCATCAGAGTCATTAGACCTACAGCACACTCCTACTCTCAATTTTTATCTCCCAATGCTTATGTCACACCAAACTGACTCGACACTGCACTGTCCAGCGATGTCAACTGGCTTCACTTCTTTGGATATTATGTGTTTCTTAACTAGTAGCATAACTCCTCCTCCTTTCCTATCCTGTCTATCCTTTCTGTAGATGTTGTACTCCCCAAATTCCAGTTCTGCATTCCTTATATCTGTGTGACACCACGTCTCTGATATCCCAACAATATCCGCCTTTGAAGCTTTGAGCAATACCTTAAATACATCAAATTTATTTACCAATCTCCTAGCATTGGTGTACACGCAAGTATACATGCACCTGTTCTTTTTCTTAGCTACCGTAACACAACCCATGTGTTTACTTCTACCGCAATGACTCCCAGCAGTCTCTGAAATATCTTGCATCTTGTTTTCCAGGCTTCTGCTCATTCCAATAGAAGCAGTGCAAGAATCACTTTCACCTCTGCCAGTGGCTACTTTTAATCTATTATTCCTTGTATCACCACCCAAGCTAGCAGTTTTCCGACCCACCTAACACTGCCTTGGTAGCATCAGCAAATATTCTTGCACCCTTTCGATCAATTCGGCCCTGGAAAGATTGTGCAAGGCTCAAGGGGTAGAATTTTTTTCAGTCTGGTTTGTACTTGTTAACATGAGAGACTGTTTCTACAGAGATGGGATTTAAGTGTATCCCATCCCTGTAGAAACAGTCTCTCATGTTAACAAGTACAGACCAGGCTGAAAAAAATTCTACCCCTTGAGCCCTGCACAATCTTTCCAGGGCTGAATTGATCGACAAGGCTCTCATCATATACTCGCTCCTATCATGTCTAGGCAGAATTGCAGACACTTTCAAATTCAAACCTAATTCACAGCTTTTTTTCAACAGTGATCTGTACTTGTTAAGTAATTCTGCCGGTCTCCTTAATTTCTTAATTTCATTAGTGCCAACGTGTACAACTATATCACCTTTTGTGCCCTTAAACATGGGTCTGTTAATGGGAAATCTTGCCTATCCAATCTGATTGGATACTATGATGTGGTCATAAAGGAAATGGATGCAAAAAATAATTTTGATATCATATACTTGGATTTCAGGAAAGATTTTGTTACTGTTGCACATGGAAGACTAATGTACAAATTAGAGCAGTATGGCATTAGGGGCAAGTAGCTACAATGGACAAAGGGAGATGGTTGATGAGTGGAAGAAGCCAGAGAGTTGTAATCAATGAACACTGCTCTTCATGGACTAATGCTACTAGTAGAGTCCCCCAGGTTTTGCTTTTGGGGCCATTGTTGTTTTCTATATTTATCAATGATGATGACGGTTTATCAGGATGTCCAAGTTTGCAGATGATACAAAGGTTCGAAGGGTTGCTAACGACTGAAATGATGGTACGCTGCTGCAACAGGATCTAGAAAAGTTGGGCAGATGGGCTGAGATGGGGGGGCAACTGAAGTTTAACATTGACAAATCAAAGTACTGCATATGGGTAGCAGTAACCCCAGAGTAACATACCAAATGTGCAATACTACACTCAGGGTAGAGCAGAATGAAAAAGACCTGAGGTAACTGTGCAATCAGATATGAAGTTTACAGAGCAGCTCATGGGGTCTCGTCAATGATATACAGGAACTTTGCTAGCAGCGATAAGGAGGTAATTATTCCCTTGTATAAGGCAATGGTCAGGCCACACCTTTTGTACTGCCTGGAGGCCTTATTTTAGGAAGGAGGTAGAGCTGCTGGAACAAGTAAAGAGAAGGGCAACAAAGGGGTGCTCTTACCAAGAAAGGCACAAACTGCAGCATCTGGAGACTAAGCACCTGCGAGGTGATCTGATTGAGGTGTATAAGGTTTTGAATGGTTTCAGCAAGCTCAATGCTAATGGGATTCTTCCTCTTGCTCAGTTGCACATTTGAAGGGACACAAATTCAACTTGAGGAAAGACAGCAGAATAGATGTTTAGAAATTTGCCTTTAGGCAGCAAGTGGTTGATTGTTGGAACAAACTTCCATCTGTTGTGGTGGAAGTTGATAGCTTAAATAGATTCAAGAAGAACTGGACAAACGTTTGGAAAGGGAAAGGTCTTCTTTTTTTTTTTTTTTTTTTTTGGCTGACACTGTATAAGCTTGCTTTCCTGCATCATATGCCACTGCTAATAAGTTTATTTTGTTGAGTATTATGAACAATAAAGCTCATTTCTATCTATCTGTCTATATCAATATAAATTTTAAATATATAATTATATTGATGATATATTTATAATTATTTATAAAAATAAATAATTAATTTATAAAACAAAAAACAGACTTTGAGCTGCAGGAAATCCCGATGCAGTTAAAAAAATATTCTTTGCATTCCTAGTGGGTGATGGTGTTATATGGACAATTTGCTAATGAGATTATCATTCCTTATTTCTCCCAAACTGATGGTGTTGCTCTTATTGTAGAAAGAAATGGATAGCACCAAATGATTCAATATTTCTTTTTCCCAGCTGTCAGAGATAAAGGAAGCTAACCAATTATGGAATTCAGCAAGATGATGACACCAATTATATCACTGATCTTTAAAAGGCAGATTTCCAGATCACTAATCAAGACTTTAAATAAGTCATTACCTTCACAGGCTATTTCCATTAAGAGAACTTCAGTTTATTAAACCACAGTTACTCTGAAATAATTACCTTTATAAACAGCATCATGTTTAGGAACCCATACCAGTCAGTTGATCACAAGCACAATTCCTCTTGGTGGTTGAGAAGCACCGGAAAGTACATAGCCAAGTGGTCATGGGAAAGTGTGCAATAGCACGTGCTCTTTGAGTAGACTGGGGTTCAAGCCATTAATACAAAAGAGTAATGTTTGTATTGATGATTTATTGTAAACTCCACTGACCTGGTGGTCATGCCAGAGTATAAATAAGAAAGGATAAGTCATGAGAGACAAACTGTCCCACCCAATTAGAGAGACCACGTAACCTATACTATCCTCGAACAAGAATATTAAACCCCAAGATAGGGGGAAAAAAAAGCAAACCAAAAAACTAAATAAAACAAAAAAAAATTCATTATAAATTTATATTCTGTTGCTGAAAGAATGCATCTATATCGCTACCCATATTTATATTATTTGTCTTATCTTTAAGTTTTCCTGGATCTGCTATTCAAAGCTAGCTCCATATCAAATTGCTTTTTGAGTAGTGCTAAGTGGAACTTTCTTTATTACTTAAAAATTCTGCTTTAATTTAGTAGTATGGTTATTATCACATTTTATTATCTGATTAAACTGGTGAATTTGTTTTTTACTTGGCCTTCGAAGTTGCTTAAAAGGCCCAAGTTGACTTCTCCCATCATTGCATTGTATCAATATAAAAATGTTCAAATGCAACCACCATTGATACAATCTTAATATAGGAATTACAGGAAAGCTACCTGGTAGTTTTCTGTGTAGTTTTGTAGGAAAGCAATAATATTAGAACTTACTAGAATTAGGACCATAAATAGGACTATAATTTAAAACAGCATACTGCATGAATTTTTTTTTTCTTTTTTATGAAAACCCCAAATACGAAAGGATTTAGAACCTATAGTGCTTATTACCGTGCATGGGTTGGAGGTTGAGAATGCAAAAGAAGATATTTGTTGACATTAGACTTGAACTTCTGTAGACTGTAATTTTCAGGAAATATGTATGAAGGAATGTTGTTCCAGAAAAATGGCAGTTTAACAAATAAACGAGGAAGATGAAAAGATGGTCCTGTGAGCTTGAATTTGGACAGTAAAATAATTTTGCCTGGTGGCAGCACGTGTTTGGACTGTTTTAAAAGAGAGAGCTGGAATTATAGAAGTCAATTCAGAAGAACAGTGCCCATGGAAGCATCAGTAGAAAAGGCATGCAGCAAAAACAGTACATCTATGAGACAGAGAATGGAGAGACTGTTATAGATGAGTCATTAATAGCCCTAATAGCCCTCTTCTGAATGGAATCTAGAAGCCCGAGAGAGGTTTTGGTGGCAACGCCCCAGATGTGGGAACAATATTCCATGGTAGGGTAGATTTATGATTTGTACAGAGTGAACAGCTGTTTGGAAGAAAAGTAATGCCAAGAGCAAAAGAGAAAACCAAGTTTTTTAGATGCAGAGGAAGCAAAATTTGTAACGTACTTGTGCCAAAAGAGATTAGAAGTCAGGGTAATCCCCAAAAGAGATATATCAATGTTGCCTAGAAATTGGAGTGTCACCAAAGATAAGCACAGGAGAAGAAGAAGAATCCTTTTTGCAAGACACAAGACAGGACTAAGTTTTAGAAGGATTAAAATAAACTAAGTTGTCTTTGCCTTACTTGAGAATTACCTAGAGATCAGCATTTAAGGATTGGTGGCAGATATTCGAGATGTTGAAGCTGATTGAGCAGGGTGAGATTTCTCACATTGGAAAGTGGAATGTAATGTGTTATCATCAGTAAAACTATGGATAGGATTTCCAGTCAATGGAAGGAGGTCATTAATATACAAAAAGAAAAGAGTTAGGGGAAAGAACTGAACCTTGGGGGACACCAGAATTAGTGGAGAAGTTAGAGTACAGAGAGCTATCTACCATCATCCTCAGTGAGGGTTCATGAAGAAAACTGGATAACCAATTACAAAAAACAGTTAGCAAACCATAAGATGGAAGCTTGTTTAGAAGAGCTTTATGCCAAACATGATCAAAAGCCTTTGAGATGTCAAGTGCAACTGCTTGTGTTTCACCAAACCTTTCCATTGAATTTGTCCATAAATGAATAACATAAGCCAGAATATCACCAATGGATCAACACTGACAATCCATACTGGCGATCATTGATCAGACGGATGATTTCCAAACAGTTTAAGAGTTGGTGGTTAATTGATTTCTCCATTACTTTAAAAAGAGTAGAAGTAATTGCAACAGGATGATAATTGGATGGGAATGATTTGTCACCCTTTTTAGGGACTGGCTGGATATGAGCAAATTTCCAAGCAGAAGGAGAACAAGCAGAATAAGAAAGTGAAAAAAGGCTGTAAAGAATAGGAGTAAATTCAGAAGCACAGGTTTTGAGAACAAGTGGAGAAATACAACCAGAACCTGGAGCTTTCTTAGCATCAAGATTCATCAAAATTCTTCTGACATCCTTTTGATGGAAGAGCACAGGAGGCATTGTATGGAGCGTGTTTGGAATGGTGGGAGGTGTTTTACCAAGATCATTAATACATCAATAAGCAGGATTAGAGTAACATTATTATTTTAGTATCTCTTGTGTGCTGATTTAAATTAAATTTAGCAAAATCATGCCTTAAACTACAAAGCAAAGAGCTCAAAGTAGTGTGACTTTGGTTTGGAGAAGAACTGCCCTCAGCCGTTCTCCTCCTATGAATTGGGATCACAATATGTATTATTTATTCCCTACTTGCAAAGCCACCTTTAGCAGGACATGATACAATCACAGCGAATGACTGTGTGCATTCACCGCAAAGAGCATAAAGAGGTTAAGGTGGAAATTCAGCATTCTGATGAGCTTATATGAGGGCTTGAAGAATAGAGTAGATGCCCTCAAAGAATTAACAAAAGGGGGAAATCAAGCACTTGGCCCAACAATAGAGCCCATATGCCAGCATCAGACAACAAAATCCACCACAGCAAAGGTCCTTGGTCTCACAATAAGTAGCTATACTTGACGAACTGGTTGTTAGGGAAACAGGAAATATATTGTTCAAAAAAAGAAAGGTGGAATTGTCTGCCAAAGGTTAAAAGTTGTTGACATAGAACAGAAATAATCTTTTAAGGGAACAAAAGTGATACTGTTGTATAGTTTGGTACTTGTGATATTAAGAGTAGATCTAAAGCAAGGTGTCAGGGATTTCAAACACCACATAAATACTTGGAAAATAAAAATAGGAGTAGAAATGTGTGTTATAGGCCTAATGATTGTGATGAGTATAATGAACAACTATATGATCATACAGAGTGGGCCAGTGAATCAGACTGTAGTAGAATAATGGGTGATTTTAAATTTCTAGATGACTGGAACTTGTGGGTTAATCACCCACACAACAGCAAGACATTTGTGGACTTACTGGATAACTATTTTCTACACCAACATGTTAGACAGCAACAAGAGAAAGCAATACTCTTAATATGATTATCAGCAGTGATACATCATGCATTAATAATCACATAAAAGAACTGCTAGGTGCCAGTGATCACAATGTCTTCGTGTGGAATTTATTTAACATGTTTGCTAATTCCTCACGCAAATATGTAGCATCAGATTTTTAATTCACTTGGAGGGAAAAACACCTCTAATCTTAGAACTTTTTCTTCCAGTATGATAGAAGAAACACTAGATATTTTTGCCAAGCAACCTTGACCAGAGGCAGAATTAATTTGGTCTTAGTGAGAAGAAAGTCCAAAAATGCCTTTGCACTTTCCAATTTAGACTGACTCAATCCTGGGTCAAAAAGGTCATCAGAAATGCTGGCAGCAAAAGTGTTAAAACTGTTAAGGACAGTGGTGAGCTATAGTGGGCTCACAAGAGCCCATTGTAATTTTTTTTTTGAAAATTTGCAAGCCCATTGTTGAAACAGTAATTTTTTTTTACAAATAAAATCCTGAATGCAATTATTGAATATCCAGAGCTGAAACTATGGTGGGGCAAGCAGTGCCCCACCCCCAGCAATGGTGCAATCGATCAGTTATGTATTTTAAAATTGCTTCATTTTTGATTTAATTACAGTTGGACTGCCGTTTAACCAACTTCTTTATAGCGATTTTTTTTTGAATTCTCCTTGGTAATTACATTTAAAATAGTTTTCATTAATATAACAAACCGATTAGGAGAGACAACTTTGTATGCATTGTTCTCACCTCTGGCCTTTAGGCAGCTTAAGTAATTAGAAAGCACGAATTAAGGGTGAAAAGGATTACCGTTTCAAATTGTTAGTAGTGTCCGTAAAACCTAGGCAGTCGCATACCAAGAAGTCGCACTAGTCAATATGCTTTCCATACCAGTCAGAGGATTAAGAAGATTCCCAACACGAATAATAGCCTCTGGTCAACCTGTGCTGTGGTTCCCCTTTAGTCCAACAAAGAGGCATATGTTTTTCGGAGAAGTAAGTGATCCACACCTTCCAGTAAATTTCTCCTGTCTATGTTTATATGGTCACAGTATCTGAATATCCGTGTGATTCTGACATTTCACAACATTTAAAGAACTAGTGACAGTAGCAAAGTAGGGGGGAGGGGTTTGAGGCAACTAAGATATTGTATAAACTTTACGAAGATGAAATGTTAGATTTTGAAACTTCATCGAGGCTTGCAATGTGTAGAAAATGTTCTAAAATATAATGGCATAAAGAAAATAATAAAAAAAAACTGTATGCATTATATTATCAATCTCCAAAAAACCAACTTGAATTAAGGATGATTGATAAAAAAACTTGATGTGGAAACTATAAAGATTGGTCGTGTGTTTGGGTCATGATGAGCAGCTCGTAGCTTGCAGACGGCAATTGCAGGTGGGAGAAATTATCCCGCTTTGTGCATAAATTCTGAATCAGAAGTTAAATATTCCAGATTATTAAATCAACTTTAACCATTTAGCTCTAATGATTGATATCCTGCAGGATGCTCTCTTACCTTTCAGAAGCTTTAGAATCACTATGGTAAAAGCAGATAAATTACTTATTCAAACTATCAAATGCTATTGCTAATTTGAAAAATTCTGAAGGAAATTATGAAGCTAAAATTGAGAGCATGTTGAAGTGGAAAGAATTTGAAGGAATCAAAATTGAAAGTAAGAACACATTTAAAAAATTACCTCGTGACAAGTTATTAAATGCATTGTTTAATGCAACAGAGGAATTTTAAATTAAAGAAAGAAAATAATGATACCATTGAAAGAAATTTTAAACATATGCTACCCGAAATTGTGGAATATGAAAGAATTTTATCTTGGTAGCAAGATGGTGAAAACTGAATAAGAAATTTAAGTTTTCTGATAAAATGTGAAATAAAAATTAATGATTTTAGAGATTTTGTCAAAGACAGTTTATCTTTAAAATCGACTGAAATTCCCTTTTCAATTAAGAAAGCCAGAAATATCTTTGAGGCCATTGCGATTAGTAGGGCTGAAGCTGAGTGAGCTTTAGCGTAATAAATAATATTGTGTGAATGACTGAATAAATTAACGAATAATGTTGAAAATTAAACACGTTGCAGATAATGATAACCATACATTTAAATGGAAAACCATTGCTTCGATTTGATCCGGATCGTTATGTCAAATGATTCCTCTGTAAACATTGCTCAGCTATTGAGCAAAGCAGAAGATTGACAACAAATATTAATAAAGAAGTAAATTGTATATGGCAATTTTTAGGATAAATTTTTCTTGAATATTTGTGTAATAATTTTTTTTCATGTAATCTGCGATTTTTGTATACTTTTCTAGAATAGTTTGCTTTTTTTATGTAACATTTGTTTTTATATTGTGGAATGTTTTGTGATAGTTTTTATGTTATTTGTGATATGGGAAATATGTCATATTATTATGACATACTCGCAATATTAAAATTTTATCATGAAAAAAATGTATACATTATATTCCCCTAGTTGTTAAAAAAAAGGATGAATAAAAAAGTTGCGCGTGTGCTGAGCACGCGTGGTAGATGGTTTATGTGAAACATCCTTCTCGTTTCTTTTAGGCATTTTGATTTCTATTTATATACAGGGGATCCTCATTATAAGAGGATAATTGGTTCTAGAAAATTCCACTTAAAAGGAATCCACTCAAAACGGGGACAAATTTTCGTAATGTTTATTATTTAAATAATAACTAAATGCAACTAGGCATAAAATTTTAAGATTCTATATCTATATAATATTGGTGTAGATACACCATAGACAACTCTTAAAGAAAAACTATGATAGTAGTGTAAAAAGCATCATTTCATCTGTATCTCATATTGGGCTCATCTTTCACAACGAGTTGCCCATGTATTGCACTACCTCAAATAAGTAATGCTTCACTAATAGAGAAGACTATTGTTACTTATTCTCGGTGGGCACCACCACCACCCAGACGTCACCATTTGAAAGCTAGTTGGCTTTTCATTGGAGGGTGAGCAGGTACCCTGGTATTGCAAGTGAAACATTACTTATTCTAGGTAGTGCAATACATGGGCAGCTTTGCAGAAGCGACTACAGTAGTCTTAGAGAGTTTTTAATTCCATGCATTGTGACCAAATGATATTACCAACAGCAAATCCTAAAGAATAAGTGATATGGTGTATCTACATCGATATTATACAGTAATGTTTATTATGTACTTGTACATAGTAAAAAATGGATGAAGGAACCAAAAAATGAGAAAATAATTTTATTAGACATTTTTTATTATATGTTACATGATGTAAGGTTGAGTAAAGTTTATTGAAGTTACACTATTTTTCAGTTGTACGAATAAAGAATGAATCCAGAGTTCGTGTTTTTCAGATAAAATTGTGTCGTAGCATTTAGTTATGTCTTTAACTTCGCACTTAACATTTATTGCATGATCACGAATAAGGTCATTCTCACAAAAAATATTCATATGCTTCTCCAATTTTCTCAAAGGAAAAAGCTTTAATTTTCAAATCCTTGTAACTGTGGGGACTTGGATACTGGGAACCCACTGTGTATTGATTACAAAATAAAAGATCTTTTTTATCGTAAATATTTTATTGATCATTCACAAATTTTTATAATAAATCCATTGCATCTTGTCTTCCAGATATGAATTTATCTTCCAGATAAATTCATAGCATACACAGGTGACAGGGGCACCTAACAATGGAATGTAATGAAAATGCGATACGAAAAAAAAAAAAAATCGTTGACAAATATTTATATTGTTGCAGTCACATGATAAACACTTGTATTGTTACAGTCATATGACAAGTACTTGTATTGTTGCAATCATACATACTGCAGTAGTAACTTCAGGAAGTATGATTGTGGCATCATACTATTCAAAAATTCTAAAAAGTTATAATTCCAGACACTATCATATCCAGGTACCATCATAAGGGGAGGCATGACGACCAGGTTATTAAGTTTTTTTTTTAGATAGACCTAGGAACATTATACACATACACTTATATGCATGGTTAAGAGGGTAATAAGCCCAATCTGTCCCCCCCCCCCCCGGTGGAAGCAGTGGACGACGTCACTTCCGTGACTGATCAAATTTACTCGTTAGAAGGTTGGAAAAACTGCGAGCCCATTCTGAAAATATTCACAGCTCACCACTGGTTAAGGGCAAAGGGAAGGTCTTCTAGCTTTGTAGAAGCGACTACAGTAGTCTTAGAGAGTTTTTAATTCCATGCATTGGGACCAAATGATATTACCAACAGCAAATCCTAAATAGGAAGCATTCAGGGAAGTAACTGTAAAAGCTACTAACTTTTGCATAGTAACTAAGACATACTGTTTCTCTGCCAAGCATCTCATTAGTTCATCTGATCCAAATGAACTAATGATCAGATGAACTAATGAGATGAACTAATGAGACAATCTTGTGTGGCAGAGAAAACTGCACAGGATTCTTAAAAATTATCAGGTGATACAGAAACCTACATTAGATATAAATTAATGTGCAGTCAAGTCACAAAAGAGGTTATTCAAGATATGGAAGATGACAAGAAGTCTGGCAAAGAAAAGCAACAAAGACTACTTTACATAGGTTAATGCTAGAAGGAACAGGTTGCATCACATTGATCCACTAGATACGAATGGTTTAACTGTTGATGAGCCTGCTCAGGTTGCTGACAATCTGAATAGGTATTTTGCATCTACATTCACACATTAAGAATTAGCATTAGCATTAGTAGAGGCATATGATGCAAGAAAGCAAGCTTATTCAGCATCAGCCAAAAAAAAAAAAAAAAACAACCACTACTCCTATTTCACCCCTCCATTCGTTCGAAATACCTGTCCAGCTGAGCCTTAAATTTGTTTAGGCTATCAACTTCAACAACAAGCGATGGGAGCCTATTCCACAAACCAACTGCCCGCTGGCTAAAGGCAAATTTCCGCACATCTATCCGACATCCGTCCTTCCTCAATTTGAATTTATGCCCTCTCAGGTCTGAGCAAGAGGAAGTATCCCATCGGCATTGAGCATGCTCAAGCCATTCAAAGCCTTATACACCTCTATCAGATCACCTCGCCGATGCCTAGTCTCCAGGCTCTGTAATTTGCAAAACTTAAGCCTTTCTTCATAAGAGCAACCCTTTGTTCCATTCACTAATCTTGTTGCCCTTCACTGTACTCGTTCCAGCAGCTCTACATCCTTCTTGAAATGAGGCCTCCAGACCTGTACACAGTACTCAAGGTGTGGCCTGACCAATGCCTTATACAAGGGAATAATCACATCCCTGTCCCTGCTAGAAAAATTCCTGTATATCACTGCAAGACACCATGAGCTACTCTTGCAGCTCGTCTGCACTGCTCAGAGAACTTCATATCTGCCTGCACAATTACCCCCAGGTCCTTTTCATTCTCTACCACTGTCAGCGTAGTACCACAGAGTTGATACGTTGATCTGCGGTTACTGTTTCCCATATATAGTACTTTACATTTGTCAATGTTAAACTTCATTTGCCACCTCTCAGCCCATCTGCTCAACCTTTCCAGATCCTGTTGCAGCAGCATAGTATCAGTAGTGTCCTTAACAACCCTGCCAACCTTGGTATCATCTGCAAACTTGGACATTAAGCCTCATACACCATCATCAATATCATTTATAAATACAGAAAACAACAATGGACCCAACACTGAACCCTGATGAACTCCACTAATAACATTAGTCCACGTTGAGCAGTGTCCATTGATTACCACTCTCTGTCTTCTGCCACTCAACCATCTCTTTATCCATAGCAGCAATTTGCCTCCAATGCCACACTTCTCCAATTTGTGCAGCAGTCTTCCATGCGCAACAGTATCAAAAGCCTTTCTAAGATCCAAATATATAATATCAAAGTTATTCCCTGCATCCAGTTCTTTTGTGACTACATCATAGTATCCAATCAAATTGGTCAGACAAGACCTGCCCTTAACAAAACCATGCTGTGTCTGAGCTATAACTGAATTCTTGTCCAGATGATCCTGCAGTGCTTCTTTAACCAGTGCCTCCATTAATTTTCCTGGAACTGAAGTTAAACTAACAGGTCTATAATTACTTGTGTCAGCCTTTGATCCTCCTTTGTGAATTGGGGTTACATTTGCACATCTCCAGTCCATGGGTACCTCCCCTGAGTCCAAAGAAGCTCTCATAATTATGGCTAGAGGTTTGCTTACTTCCTTTGCTGCCTCCTTTAATATAACTGGATAGATCCCATCCACCCCGGGTGCCTTTTTTATGTTTATCCTCAACAATTTCTCCTCCACTTTCCTCTCAGTTATTAGAAAATCATCTAGCTCACTGCCAATGTTTACTTCACCTACGACATTCCCCTTCCTGAATAACTCCTCATGTGTGAATGTAGATGCAAAATACTCATTTAGATTGTTAGCCACCTGAGCTGGATCCTCAACTGTTGAACCATCAACATCCAGTTGACCAATCAGATTCATCCCTTTCCTTCTTGAGTTTAAATAGGTAAAGAACTCTTTTCTGTTTTTCTTTGCATCCTTTGCCAAGGATTTCTCATAATCTGCCTTTGCCTGCCTAATCTCCTTTGTGACTTGGTTACAGACCAACTTATATCTATCATAGGCTTCCATGTCACCCATTAATTTGTATGTATCCCATGCATTTTTCTTCTCTGCCATATGTCTCATTAGTTCATCTGACACCCATTTAGGCCTGAACCTTGAACAATATTTCTTGGTTGGTATGTAAAGCCTGGTAGCTTCCAAGATTACTTCCTTGAATGCTTCCCATTTTGAATTTGCTGTTGGTAACATCATCAGTTGGTCCCACTGTATAGAATTTAAATACTGTCTCAGACCATCATAGTCGCCTTTACGAAAGCAATAACCCTTCCCTTTACCTCTGATGGTAGTTACCTCCTTGAGTAAATCCCACTTCAGCACACTGTGATCACTGCCACCCAGTGGTTCCTTTATCTGCAGATTCCTAATGCATGAAGAATCACTACTGATAATCAGATCAAGAGTATTACTCCCTCTAGTTGCCTCCCGAACATGCTGGTGTAGAAAACAATCATCCAATAAATCCACAAAAGCCTTGCTAGTTGTGTGAGTGACCAACCCACAAATTCCAGTCAATATCTGGGAAATTAAAATCCCCCATTATACAAACTCTCTGATTTACTGGCCCATTCTATTTCTCTGTACAGTATCTTATTATACTCATCAGAGTCATTAGGCTTATAGCACACTCCTACTCTCAATTTTGATTTACCTATGCTTATGTCACACCAAACTGACTCGAAACTGCCCTGTCCATCAATGTCGACTGGCTTCACTTCCTTGGATTTTATGTGTTTTTTTAACTAATAGCATAACCCCTCCTCCCCTCCTGTCCTGTCTATCCTTTCTATACACATTGTACTCCCCAAATTCCAGTTCTGCATTCCTTATATCTGTGTGACACCACGTCTCTGATATCCCAACAATATCTGCCTTTGATGTTTTGAGCAATACCTCAAATTCATCAAATTTATTTACTAAACTCCTAGCATTGGTGTACACACAAGTATACATGCACCTGTTTCTATTCTTAGCTACCCTAACACAACCCATGTATTTACTTGTACCCCAATGACTTCCAGCAGTCTCTGAAATATCCTGCATCTTGTTTTTCAGGCTTCTGCTCATTCCAATAGAAGCAGTGCAAGAATCTCTTTCACCTCTGCCAGTGGCTACTGTTAATCCATTAGTCTTTGTCTCCCCTCAAGCTAGCAGTTTTCCGACCCACCTAACACTGCCTTGATAGCATCAGCAAATATTCTTGCACCCTTTCTATTTAAGTGTATCCCATCCCTGTAGAAGCAATCTCTCCTGTTAACAAGTACAGACCAGGCTGAAAAAAATTCTACCCCTTGAGCCTTGCACAATCTTTTTTTTTTTAGGGATGGAAATACCGGACGTTTATCAAATTCTAACACGGAACTTAATGATTTTATGATAATTAAGAGGAAAGTGGAAGAGAAACTGTTGAAGACACTAAAAAAAAAGACAACTGAGGTGGATGAGATACAACCAACTATATTAAGGGAGACAGAAAATAAGCAATCAGCCATAATTATGAGAGTATTCTTGAATTTGGGAAAGTTCCCTATGGTGTGGAGATGTGTAATGTATCCCTAATTATCAAATGGGGAGGAGATCAATGGGTGAAATAATTAATTACAGACCTGTAGCTTGACTTCTGTTCCAGAGAAATTATTAGAGTCGGTTGTTGAAGAAATATTGAAGGATCATCTAGATTGGAATGCAGTTATATTGCAGTAATGCAACATGGATTTGTTAAGGGACAATCTTGTCTGAAAATCTGATTGGATACTTCTCCAATCAGGGCACAGTAACAAAGGAACTGGATGCAAAAAATAATTATGACATCATAAACTTAGATTTCAGAAAAGCTTTTGATACTGCTGTACAAATTGGAGTAGAGTGGCATTAAGGGCAAGTTACCACTATGGATAAAGGGATAGTTGAGTGCAATAAGGCAATGAGTAATTACCAATGGGCACTGCTCTTCTTAGAGTAATCTAATTAGAAGAGTTACACAGGGCTCAGTGATTAGTCCATTTTTGTTTTCTATATTTATTTATGATACTGATGAAAGCATATCTAACTAAACATCTAAGTTAGTAGTCAGAAGGTAGGAAGGGTGGATGACACTAATCAAGTTATACTACTGCAACAATATTTAGAAAAATTAGGCAGATGGCTAAGTGGCAACTGAAGTTGCCACTAGAGATGTCAAACCAGTTATAACTAAAACTGGTTAACCAGTTATTTGAGCAGATTTATAACTATTCACTAACCGGTTATTTCCTTTTTTTGGTGCGTTATAAAATTTTTGATAACATAATTTCCTGAAAGAGTGCATATTTTATGTTATACTGTCGTTCAATGCTACAAACATCACTGTCATGTTTCAATACCTTTTAAGAGATAACAAATAAAAAACAAGTAATTGAATGACAGCAAATATTTATACATAAAAATTTATCTAAAATCGTTTCTTTGTTTTATATTTATAAAGATATATGATATGATTTGTTTTTATTGTATGACAGTGGTGTTGTTTTATTATCAAGTACGTAATAAATTCATTATATATTTTGACTGCAGTGAATTTGTTTGGATATCGCAACAAGATCATTTATTAGTCCATGATTATTTTCCGTTTAATTTTTTTGGAACAGTGTCAATTTATATCAGTCTTATATTTTATTACATTATTTTATTTAAAATTATTTTACAGGTTTTTCAAGATGAATTCAAAGAAATCAGAAGTATGGAATTATTTTAAAAAACTGATCAGCATTCTGCTCGCTGTTATAAATGTTCCGTCACTATACAGTGCAAGGGAGGTTCCACAACAGGACTGTGAAATCATCTACTCAAACACTACATTATCGCAACAAGCGATAAAACTAAGTACTATAGGTTTTGAAAAACCTATAGTACTTAGTACCATGCATGGGTTGAAGGAAAAGTATGGGGGGGAGGGGGATTCCGGAAACTTTGCTCTAGAGACTAAACATGGGTTTCACCACTTCAAGCCTCCAATAAGCAAAGTGGTGGTATTTCACCGGTTGATGAAAGTCATCTACCACCTATGGGACACTTGTTGCGTCGTATGAGTCTTGTACGATGCAGTAACTGTCCCATATGATCCAGAAAAATGCATTTGCTAATTCTGCATAGTATGGAGGTAAGACCAGGCCGGATTAAAACAATTTGTTTTAGGGGAAGCTATAAAGACGATTATATGTGCTCAGGGTGGGGCAATCGTCCTCATCACTTCCTTCTAATTCTGCCACTGAGGTGAACAAAATGTCCTTGAAAAATCCATGGAACGTTATATGGTTGTACAGGTAGTTTGAATTAATTAAAAGAAAAATTAAATAAATCAGTAATGGGCAGACAGATGAGCCGATAGTTTTTTTTTTATTTATTTATTTTTTTTTTGGCTGATGCTGTATAAGCTTGTTTCTTTACATCAGTTGTTCCCAAACTGCTGAGATCTACAGACCCTTCCAAAAATTAAAAAAAAGTTTACAGACCCCTTCAAAAATTTCAAAAAGTTTGCAGACCCCTATATATTATTATTATCTATATGGTGCAAGGAAGCCTAAGGTTTATGCTGCACCAGCCAAAAAGAAAAAAAAAAAAAAAAAATTCTGAATTTCCCTGAGAGAGAGAGAGAGAGAGAGAGAGAGAGAGAGAGAGAGAGAGAGAGAGAGAGAGAGAGAGAGAGAGTCAGAAGTAGAAGGGAATCACCAAGAAAGAGAAGAATGATGATATATGTGTGTACTGTATATATGTATGAACGCTGGGTTTTCTGAAAGAAAATTCAAAGTTTTATGTTTAAAATAACTCAACTTTATGATTTTTACGAAAATATATAATAACTTTATTTATAAATTTGCTATACGTACATACAACGAATAATTTGACCACTTCCAGAGGGTCCTTTTTGCAGACCCCCAGGAACCAGGTGCTCCCCTGACAACAAGTTAAAAGCTGGATTTCGTCTGTAATAGCACAAATGTTGATTTAAAGTTTTTGATACTGTTGCACATGGAAGACTGCTGCACAAATTGGAGCAGTGTGGCATTGGAGGCAAATTGCTGCTGTGGATAAAGGGGTGGTTAAGGGGGAGAAGACAGAGAGTGGTAATCAATGGACACTGCTCATCGTGGACTAATGTTATTAGTGGAGTCCCTCAGGGTTCAGTATTGGGTCCATTATTGTTTTCTGTATTTATAAATGATATTGATGATGGTATATCAAGCTTAATGTCCAAGTTTGCCGACGATACGAAGGTTGGCAGGGTTGTCAAGAACACTACTGACACTATGCTACTGCAACAGGATCTGGAAAGGTTGAGCAGATGGGCTGAGAGGTGGCAAATGAAGTTTAACATTGACAAATGTAAAGTACTACATATGGGAAACAGCAACCCCAGAGCAACGTATCAACTCTGTGGTACTACACTGACAGTGGTAGAGAATGAAAGGGACCTGGGGGTGGTTGTGCAGGCAGATATAAAGTTTTCTGAGCAGTGCAGACGGGCTGCAAGAGTAGCTCATGGTGTATTGTCGATGATATATATGAATTTTTCTAGCAGGGATAAGGAGGTGATTATTCCCTTGTATAAGGCAATGGTCAGACCACACCTAGAGTACTGTATACAGGTCTGGAGGCCTCATTTCAAGAAGGATGTAGAGATGCTGGAACGGGTACAGAGAAGGGCAACGAGATTAGTGAATGGAACAAAGGGGTGCTCTTACGAAGAAAGGCTTAAGTTTTGCAAATTGCAGTGTCTGGAGACTAGGCACCGGCGAGGTGATCTGATAGAGGTGTATAAAGCCTTGAATGGTTTGAGCATGCTCAATGCTGATGGGATTCTTCCTCTTGCTCAGAATAATCACCTGAGAAGGCATAAATTAAAATTGAGAAAAGACAGATGTAGGATAGACGTGAGGAAATTTGCCTTTAGCCAGCGGGTGGTTGGTTGGTGGAAGTTGATAGCCTAAATAAGTTTAAGGCTCAGCTGGACAGGTATTTCGAACGAACAGAAGGGTGAAGTGGAAGTGGTTATTTTTTTTTATTTATTTATTATTTTTTTTATTTTATTATATATATATTTTTTGGCTGATGCTGCATAAGCTTGCTTTCTTGCATCAAATGCCTCTACTAATGCTAATGCTAATTACATTTGGAGACTACAATGCTACTCCTGACTCTGCAAAGAAACAAAAAATTGAAAGCGGTTCTATATTGACATATATAAAACGCAAAAGTTTAGGCAAACTATTATCTGAATGTGTGGTGAAAGATAATTTTTCAATTAGTGCAATAACTAATTCTAAAGCTGTTCACAAATTTATCGTGAAAAGGGACTATGAAATGCCACAGAGTCAAGCAACAGTAAGAAAGTTAACCATTTAATTTTGTAAGGAGGTAAAATCAAAACAGAAAGATGAATTCATAAAGTTAATTAACAATAATGTCAAATTTTCCATTACAGTTGATGAATAGACTAGTGTTACTATGAAGTGTTATCTTAATGTGACTGTACACCTAGAAAAAAGTAATTATAATGTGGGACTGATTTACATAAAAGGTAGTTGCAATGCCCACACACTAAAGATACTGTCAAGAATAAACTACAAGAATTCGGCACTGAGTTTGAAAATGACATTGTTGCATCTACAATTAAAGGTGCAAAGGTGATGCAAAAGTATGGCTTGTTAACTGGAGTTGAGAACCAGTTATGTTATAGTCACGCTATTCACTTAGCTGTTCTTGACATTTTTTATCAAAAGAAAAAGGAATCACTTGACGAAGAGGTTAATGAAGATGAATCTGATGACATATCCGATTCTGATGATGACTAACAATTAGAAAATAATTCAGATTTTCGTATCAGAATAATGATGGATTGGAGTTAACAGAAAATTTAAATACAGTTGTAATGCGTTCCCGAGCACTTGAAAATTTTTAAAAATTCAAGTGTGAAAAATTCAATTCTTCAAAAATATATAATTGAAGAAAAGGGGAAAGGATTGTCATTACTTCTAGATGTGAAAACTAGATGGAATTCATTAATTCCAACATTTGAAAGATTAGTTCTTGTTAAAAATTGTATTAAAAAAGCTCTACAGGGACAAAATCATGTATATTACGAGAGTGATTTCAAATCTATAGAATTATTAATAAAAATTTTATAACCGAATTAGGTGTAGTTTTAATTAGCAAAAAAATGATGACATTGATGACTGCAGAAGGTATTTTAAAATTAATGTTTGAAAAACTTGAAGAAATAGACAATGATTTAAGTATCAAAATGTTAGAAACATTAAAAAATAAAGTTTTCAAACGCAGGAATAAAAAATTAATATTCCTAATGAAATTTTTACAAACCTGCCTAAAAATAATCAAGATGATCTAAGCTATGTTCAAAAGTCACTTTTATATCCATTTGCAAAAACATTAATTATGAGACTATTTCCTAATAAAGATACAAGTCTTTCTGAAAATGTTACTATGATGGATAGTACCAAAACAAATAGTAACACTGATATAATTATGTCACTTGTCGATGAATTAAGAGCAACTATTGCCGGCTGTTTTAAGTCCAATAATTGTTCAAAAACTGATGACATTCAAAAAAGAAATGTAATTCTTTGAAAGTATGGGACAATGCACAAAAACTTTGGAAAATCTTCATAATGCTCTATTAACAGTAAAGCCAACTTCCACTGCTACAGAACGAATTTTTTCTAAATGCTCCGCTATACAAACTAAGATTAGAAATAGAATTAATCCCGAACTTTTAGATGCACTTGTTTACTTAAAGTACTACTTTTTGAAAAAATAAAAATTTTCAAACTTTATATTGTTTGTTTTAATAATTATTTAATAAGCAATAAATGTGATTAAAAAAAGAAATATTTTTACTTACTTTTTTATATTATCGATTTGTTTATGTTATTAATAAAAAAATTGCAATTGTCAGTGGCATTTTGTTGTACTACTTCCTATAAGCAAAAAAATACGTCCGTTAACTGGTTATCTAGTGCAAAAACAATCGGATAACCGGTTATTAAAAAACTCCGGTTATTTGACATCCCTAGTTGCCACTTCTTAACCATGACAAATTTAAGGAATTGCATATGGGCAGAAGTAATCCCAGAATAACATACCAACTGTGTGGTACTACATTCAGGGTAGTGGAGAAAACAAAGGACCTGTGAGTAATCGTGCAGTCAGATATGATGTTCTCAGAGTAGTGCAAACAAGCTGCTAGGACAGCTCATGGATTTTTGTCAATGGATATACATAAATTTTGCCAGCAAGGACAAGGAGATGATAATACAAAGTAGACCACAACATGAGTACTGCATACAGTTCTGGAAGCCTCATTTTGGAAAGGTCGGGGATCTGTTGAGACAGGTCCAGAGAGGAGCAGTCAGAGTAGTGAGGGGGACCACAATGGTGCTCTCAAGAAGAAAGGCTTCAGTTTCTACAAATTGTCACACAGGAGACTAGGCACCTGTAAGGAAATCTGATTGAGGTGTTTAAGGCTTTGAATGGATTGAGTAAGCTAAATGCTGATAGCATCCTTCCACTTGCTCAGACAACACATGAGGGGGAATAAGTTTAAATTTATTAAGTCTGGTTGCAGGAGAAATGTGCAGAAATATGTTTGCCAGCTGGTAGTTGCGTGTTGCTTGAAAAACTTGCATCTGGTGCTATGAAATTCAGCAGTCTGAAGAAATTCAAAGAACTAAACAATACATTTGAGAGGATGGACAGGTGATGTTGGAATTTTTTTTTTCCTTTTTTTTTTTTGCTGATGCCATATAAGCTCGCTTTCTTGAATCATTTGCCATTGCTAATACTAATATGTATTCAACAATGTACACAAGTCTTGGATGTGTCATATTACATTAATACTTTAGTAATAATCAATGTACTATTAGAATATATGTTTGAATAAACTGCTTCATATAAAGTTTCCTGTAAGTCTTGCTCCAATTTTGGTATCCCTTTACACTTTTATTTTTATAGAATGAAAAAATTTGTTAATTTTGAAGTATTTTTTTTCCTTTTTGGATTGAGTACTGCTTTTGATTTTGAAAGATAAAGTTCAGTCTGGAAAAACAGAAGCAGCAGCCTGTGTCTATAAAAGTGCCAGAAGCTTTTATAAATTTGATCATTCTATACTTATTAAAAAATAATATTAGCACATAAAGAACCCCTTAGAACCCTTGAAATCCTAGAAGATTAGAAGACAGACTTTGGAAACTAAAGACAAAAAGTTATTATTTGGTATAAGTAGAATGTTCAATACACTGTATAGTACAGAAGAATCCAGTACTTAACTAGGTTCTGTACTGGATTCGGAACACGGCATTGATATTTCAAATATCAACAAATCAATCAATATCAAAATAATTAAATGTTCCACTCTCCTTGAGAAACTCCAGACACAAAGGTATTTTTTGATAAAAATAGAATGCTCAAGATGTTGTACAGAAAAATCCAATAGAAAAACTGAACTTGTCATTGGCATTTCAAAAATTAACTTAATGTCATATCTTACCAAGAAAATATTCCACATTCCCCCTCACATACACATACCGAAAACCCTTCTTTGCACACTCATACACTAAATAAATGAAGGTGATCCTATTTGAAAACAGGTTTTGCCACATGAAAACAGAAATCAGCATTAACAAATAACTTTTTCTGATGAGGCAATGTCTTATTTGAGTTCAGTTAGTATAAGCTGACCCAGTTAACCCAGCTTACTAAAGCATACCAATTGTTATATCAAAGGGAGACCTTATGATTGGGATAACATTACTATTTGATTCTTGGCAAATAGTAATGGAATTACTATTTGCCAAAGTCACCATGGAATGCTGGTGTTCCTTGACGAAGCTACTTAAGAGTAATCCCAGCAGTGGCCTAACTAGTAGTAGTAGTGGCATGTGATGCAAGAACGCAAGTGTATGAGCTTACGCAGCATCAGCCAAAAAAAAAAAAAAAATCACACCATTCCCTCCAAATGCCTATCCAGTTCCTCCTTAAATTTATTCAACCTATCAACTTCCACAACGACAGATGGAAGTTTGTTTCTACATCTGTCCTTTCTTAATTTGAATTTATGCTCCCTTAGGTTCATAATCTGAACAAGTGTAAGGATCTAATCAGAATTCAGCGTGCTGAACCCATTCAAGCCATTATACACCTCAATCAGATCACCACGCAGGTGCCAAGTCTCCAGCCACTGCAATTTGCAGAACTTAAGCCTCTCTTGGTAAGAGGATCCCTTTATTCCCCTCACTAATCTTGTTGCCCTTCTCTGTACATGCTCAAATAAATCTACATCCTTCCTAAAATGAGGCCTTCAGACCTGTACACAGTGACCTGACCATTCCCTTATACAGAGGGATAATCACCTCCTTCTCCCTGCTAGAAAAATTCCTATATATATCATTGACAAAACCCCATGACCTGCCCTGGCAGCCTGTCTGCATTGCTCAGAAAACTTCATATCTGACTGCACAATTACTCCCAGGTCTTTTTCATTTTCTACCATCTTAAGTGTAGTACCATACAGTTGGTACGTTTCTCTGGGGTTACTTCTACCCATATGCAGTACTTTGCATTTGTCAAGGTTAAACTTTAGTTGCCACATCTTAGCCCATCTGCCCAAATTATCTAGATCCTGTTGCAGTAGCACACTGTCATTACTGTCAATAACAACCCTGCCAACCTTTGTATCATCTGCAAACTTCAACATTAAGCCTGATATACCTTTATCAATATCATCGATAAATATACAAAACAACAGTGGACCCAACACCGAACTCTGTGGACTCCACTAATAACATTAGTCCATGAACAGCAGCACCCATTAATTACCACCCTCTGTCTTCTCCCACTTAACCATCCTTTTATCCATTGTAGCAACTTACCCTTAATACCATTCTGCTCCAATTTGTACAATAGTCTTCCATGTGCAACAGTGTCAAAAGCTTTCCTGAAATAAAAATATATGATATCAAAATTATTTTTTGCATCTAGTTCCTTTCTAACCACATCATAATAACCAATCAAATTTTTCAGACAAGACCTTCCCTTAACAAACCCATGCTGTGTCTGAATTATTGATGCAGTCTTGTCTAGATGATCCTGCAATACATCTTTAACCAGTGACTCCATTATTTTACCCGGAACAGAAGTTAAACTAACTGGTCTGTAATTACTCGTGTCACCCTTCGATCCCCCCTTTGTGAATTGGGGATACATTTGCACATCTCCAGTCCGCGGGAACCTCCCCTGAGTCCAAGGATGCTCTCATAATTATGGCTAAGGGTTTGCTTAGTTGCTTTGCCGTCTCCTTTAATATAACTGGATAGATCCCATCCACCCCAGGTGCTTTTCTTATGTTTAACTTCAACAATTTCTCCTCCACTTTGATCTCAGTTATTGCAAAATCATTAAGTATCCTGCTAAAATTTGATAACCTTCTGCCATTTTCAAACCTTATTTCCTCATGTGTAAATGTAGATGCAAAATACTCATTGTTTGTTTGCTATCTGAGCAGGCTCATCAACAGTCGAACCAACGATGTCAAGTGGACCAATCAGATTCATCCCCTTCCTTTTAGAGTTTATATAAGTAAAGAAATCCTTGCTGTTTTTCTTAGCATCTTTTGCCAAGGATTTCTCGTAATCTTCCTTCGCCGGCCTAACCTCCTTTGTGACCTGATTACAGACTAGCTTATATCTGCCATAGGCTTCTGAGTCACTTGATAATTTATATGCATCCCATGCATTTTTCTTCTCTGTTACGAGTCTCATTAGATAACCATTTAGGCCTAAACCTTAAACAATATTTCTTAATAGGTATGAAACTTTTAGTAGTTTCCACGATTAATTCCTTGAATGCTTCCCACTTAGAATTTACTGCTGGTAACATCATCAGTTGATCCCACTGTACAGAATTTGAAAACTGTCGGAGACCACTGTACTCACCTTTACGGAAGCAAAAACCCTTTCCTTTACACCTTGCTGGTATTAAATCTTTAAGTAAATCCCACATCAGCACACTGTGATCACTGCCACCTAGTGGTTCCTTTATCTGCAAATTCTTAATTCACGAATGATCACTGCTGATAACCAGATCAAGAGTATTACTTTCTCTGGTTGCCTCTCGAACATGCTGCTGCAGAAAACAATCATCCAATAAATCCACAAAAGTCTGAATAGTGTGTGAGTGCCCAACCCACAAGTTCCAGTCAATATCTGGGAAGTTAAAATCCCCCATTATAAGACATTCCGATTTACTAGCCCACTCTATTTCTCTGTACAATTGTTCATTGTACTCATTCAAGTCATTAGGCTTATAACACACTCCTACTCTTATTTTTGCTTTCGCAGTGCTTATGTCACACCATTAGTGCCAACATATACAACTGGATGCACTTCTTTTGATTTTATGTTTTTCTTAATGAACAGCATAACACCTCCTCCCTTTCTATCCTTTCTGTACACATTGTACTCCCCAAATTCCAGTTCAGCATTCCTTATATCTGTGTGACACCACGTCTCTGCTATCCCAACAATATCCGCCTTTGATGTCTTGACCAACACTTCAAATTCATCAAATTTATTTACTATACTTCTAACATTGGTATACAGGCAAGCATACATGCTCCTAGCACTCCTACTCCTAGTTACCCTAACACATCCCATATACCCACCTATTTCAGGATGACTGCCATCCGTCCCTGAAACCCCCAACATCCCTCGCTCCAGGTTGCTACTTATTCTAATAGAAGTTGTGCAAGAATCACCTTCACCTCTGCCTGTGGCTACTGTTAAACTATTACACCTTGTATCCCCCCCAACCTATCAGTTTTCCGACCCACCTAACACTGCCTTGATAGCATAAGCAAATATTCTTGCACCCTTTCTATTTAAGTGTATCCCATCCCTGTAGAAGCAGTCTCTCCTGTTAACAAGTACAGTCCAGGCTGAAAAAAATTCTATCCCTTCAGCCTTGCACAACGTCTCCAGGGCCGAATTGATCAACAAGGCTCTCATCATATACTCCCTTCTATCGTGTCTGGGCAGAATTGCAGACACTTTCAAATTCTTAATATCATTAGTGCCAACGTGTACAACTATATCACCTTTTGTGCCCTTAAAAGATGATATCCGCTCTACAACGTCATCAACCTTTGCCCCTGGCAGACATACCCTTGTCCTGTTCCACCTATCCTTTTTACAAAGCATGTTTCCCGTTTCCTGACAATAGCGTCACCAACAACTACTAGTTCCTGTGGGACCAGCGCATTCTGCCTTGGGGGTTGCCGCTGTGTTGCATGATGACCAAGTGCAAGCTCTGGTGTTGATGTGGGCAGCTGAGAGCCTGATGGGCCCCTCAATTTAGATCTTTCAAGGGCATCCACCCTGTCCTTCAAACTCTCATATAGGCCCATAACAACGCTGAGTTGTCGCCTGATTTTCTTACACTCCTTACATCGTGAGCACACAAAGACATTCCCCATGGCAATATCATGTTCCGTTCCAGAGAGTTCAGCAAACATTTCACAAGCTGCACATTTTTTTAGGCTGCGATGCATTGGAGAATTGCCCCCCTCAGTTCTCCCCCGAGTCACAGCACTTCTGCCACTTTGTGCCCGTTGCTTTGCTGCTCTAGTTTGGGGCATGCTATTTTAAATTAATAAGATCAATAAATTAAATTAATTAAATGTCAATACTATGCTATCTAATAGAAACAGTGAAGCATATTACTCTATATAATTATATGTTAGAGCTATCTAGCTACCTCAAATAAAAATTTGAATTCCCTACCTCTATATACAAAAACAATGACTGTAAGATTCGAAATAACAGTTTTACCTATATTAAGTATTAATCCACAAAAACTCTTTATATAAATTAAAATAAAAATAACCAGCGTAACTATAACTATAAGACTATGTATTAAGTACAATATAAAATAACAATTATGTAAATAAAAAGGCAAACACTTATCATTTTTTCGGAGCCTGTAACTCACAGCTGTAATTTTTAAAGAGAGTCAGCGCCCTCTCTATGGAGCTTTGTTTTTGTGCAATCTGTTGTTACAGAGTGGCATAACTTTAGCGTTTTTTTTTTTTTTTTTTTTTTGTTCTATTATATGCTCTAAAATATAACACTAAAACATCTGACTTATCTATTCGGTCAATATGTCTTAGCCGAAACATAACATAAGACTTCCAAAACATCCTCTACTTACACCACATAAGACATGTAAATAAATTATTTGTTACTTTCTATAAAAAAGGATAGTGCCTCAAAAATATTACCTTCAAATAAACCAGTTCAGTTGAACAATGTGTATCGGACATTTGAAACCTTTTCACTTCCAATTTTCTGTCTACAATGTGAGGAGTATCCGAGTTAAGCGATGAATTAAACCTGACCCGTGAATATTTTCTGCCAGTAAACGTCTCTGCTTCAATTCTATACTGGAGTCGAATAATTGCATCCTGTGTTATAAACTTGGAAATAAACTGAAAACATGCCTTGAAAGAGAAACTGAAAACAAAAAAAAAAAAAAAAACAATACGTCAATAAAAATTTCATAAAAGCATAAAAAAAAGCTAGTAACATAACTATTACTTTTATATATACAAGTTATTTAATGTACAGAATGCATTATGTTTCAGGCATATTAGCAAATACATTTATGATTTATAACAAAATAAAAAGAAATGACTTATGTGTGAATCAAGAACGTCTGTGCATCCACCATATACGGCTATACTGTAGTTGCTAGATTTTGTTGGTCAGATTTTAATGAAATTTGAAATCATTCTAAAACAGCTAAATATAAAATTTTATAAAAATCCATCCACTGAGAATCAAGTCATTAGTGGATGGATGGATGGATGGATGGATGGATGGATAAGAAATAATAATTGCAGATTTCTATTTATTCCTTTCTATTGAAATTTGGGATGGCATGGAAAATCTTTACAAAAGAGCTAAACATAAAATTTCATGGAATTCCATCAACTGGGAGTCAAGTTATTACATGCACACAGATGTTCAAAGAAATATTAATTGCCAGATTTTTATTAGTCCTATTTTAATGAAATTTGAGATGGTTCAACAAACCTTTTTAATAGAGACAAAGATAATTTTTTTCTTTTGAAAATCCATCCACTAGGATGTCTAGTTATTATATGTGGATGGATTCACATGGTAAAAATAACGGGCTTTACAAATATATATTCCTAAAAAAAAGAATATACACAGTGCATCAATTAAATAACGAGACTGACGCTACTACAAAAAAAAGAATAACACTAATGGCAAAGTAAGGTTATATATTTTCGAAGTAATCACCTCCAATGTGTACACACTCTACATCTTTCGTATTTTTAAAACACTTCTGGAATTTCTCTTCTGGTACCACTTTCAGCTGGTCGGTCACTGCAGCCTTCATTCTGGGGAATGAAAAATAATCTGTAGAAGCCAAATCTGAAGAATATGAGGGGTGTTTGATGACTGGAATCGAAACTCAACGAATGCGGTACAAAACGGGAACAAATTTTTATTTTACCCAGATTGTTAGAATTTCTCATGCAATTCTTTATTGCTACCAATCATCTCAGCAAACAACCTCGTTGAAATTGATCTGTCTTCAGTCAATTTTTTTAACCATTGTGACAATCTCTGGTGTTTGAACAGAGATTGGTCAGCCAGGGTGGGGATCATCCTCTAACGACTCACGTCCTTTACAAAAATGAGAAAACCATTCAAACACTCTTGGTAGAGACAAACATTCATCAGCATAAACTTTTTTTAAATTGCCAAAAGTTTCCGTAGCACTTTTTCCCAATTTACAATAAAATTTGCTAACTGCACTTTTTTGTTCATTTTTCAATTTTCTGATGACATGCACAAAACTATTACTCTTTCCATCATAAATCACCAACTACTGACTGGATTCATTGGAAATAGCACACTCTACCAGATCTAATCATGTACTATTTTGGCTTCTTATATTAATACTAAATGCAGAGCATATGCAGTCTCGTTATTTAATTGGCGCACTGTGCATATCAATAAAAATTTCATGAAAGCACGACAAAACTAGTACTATTTTATATCAAAGTACTATTTTATATCAAATTAATTTGACAACATCTTTATTCACTTTTAATGATATATGATAATAGTGTTAATGGTAGTCACAGACTGGCAGCATAATATTCAAAATAAAAACAATATTCAAAACAGGAGCTTCAATGAGCATATGGAAAATTTCATAATGTCAATCTGAAGTAAAGTGCATACTAACTTCATCACTACTTAGTTCGTTAAATCTATGAGGTGAATCATGTACAGTTGCAAGCATCAAGTATATCAGCTTATATCACATTCTATGGCATGACAAAACTTTTTCAGAATCATGCAAAATTAAACTTTCCATTACAAGATGTCTGCCAATCCATTTTTGCCATTCCTACCAGCTACTAGCAATCCCTATTCTCAGTAGCTGATAGAAATATCAAAAACAAAAGGAAGAAATCCAAAACAAAGAAACAAAAGAGAGAAAAGGGATCAACCAAATCAAATAGCTCTCTTCAACAAGCAGACAGTTGAGACAGGCAAAATTGAAACCAGCAGTGGGTCTTTCAGAGTTAAAGCTAAAGTAACTGATTAGCATTAGCCTTAGTAAAGGCACATGATGCAAGAAGGCAAGCTTATATAGCATCAGCCAAAAAAAAAAAAGAAAACCTTCTCATTTCACCCATCCACTCGCTCCAAATGTTTGTCTAGTTCTGCCTTGAACCTATTTAAACTATCAACTTCTATGACAGATGGAGGCTTCTTCCACCCACCAGCTAAAGGCAAACTTCTGCACATCTATCCTACAACTGTCTTTCCTCAATTTGAATTTATGCCCTCTCAGGCGATTATTCTGAGCAAGAGGAAGAATCCCAGCAGTCTCTGAAATATCCTGCATCTTGTTTTCCAGGCTTCTGCTCATTCCAATAGAAGCAGTGCAAGAATCACTTTCACCTTCTGATATAAGGAATGCCGAACTGGAATTTGGGGAGTACAATGTGTACAGAAAGGATAGACAGGATAGGAAGGGAGGAGGTGTTATGCTGTTAATTAAGAAAAACATAAAATCAAAAGAAGTGCATCCAGTTGATATAGATGAACAGTGCACTGTTGAGTCAGTTTAGTGTGACATAAGCACTGCGAAAGCAAAAATAAGAGTAGGAGTGTGTTATAGGCCTAATGACTCGAATGAGTACAATGAACAATTGTACAGAGAAATAGAGTGGGCTAGTAAATCGGAATGTCTTATAATGGGGGATTTCAACTTCCCAGATATTGACTGGAACTTGTGGGTTGGGCACTCACACACTAGTCAGACATTTGTGGATTTATTGGATGATTGTTTTCTGGAGCAGCATGTTCGAGAGGCAACCAGAGAAAGTAATACTCTTGATATGGTTATCAGCAGTGATCATTCATGTATTAGGAATTTGCAGATAAAAGAACCACTAGGTGGCAGTGATCACAGTGTACTGACGTGGGATTTACTTAAAGATTTAATTACCATCAGGGGTAAAGGAAAGGGTTTTTGCTTCCGTAAAGGCGAGTACAGTGGTCTCCGACAGTTTTTAAATTCTGTACAGTGGAATCAACTGATGATGTTACCAACAGTAAATTCTAAGTCGGAAGCATTCAAGGAATTAATCGTGGATGCTACTAAAAGTTTCATACCTATTAAGAAATATTGTTCAAGGTTTAGGCCTAAATGGTTGTCAAATGAACTAATGAGACTCATACCAGAGAAGAAAAATGCATGGGATGCATACAAATTAACACGTGACACAGAAGCCTATGAGAGCTACAAGTTGATCTGTAACCAAGTTACAAAGGAGGTTAGGCAGGCGAAGGCAGATTACGAGAAATCCTTGGCAAAAGATGCTAAGAAAAACAGCAAGGATTTCTTTACATATATAGTTATAGTTATTACCCAGTTTATTAACAAAAACGCGTCCCGAAAGCTACTGGTTTTATCTTATTATAATTTGTTTTTGTAAATAAACTGGGTAATAACTATAACTATATATGTATTTGTGAACTATGGACCCCAGTACTCCAGGCCCATTCGTTACCAAGGATTTCTTTACTTATATAAACTCTAAAAGGAAGGGGATGAATCTGATTGGTCCACTTGACATCGATGGTTCGACTGTTGATGATCCTGCTCAGATAGCAAACAAACTGAATGAGTATTTTGCATCTACATTCACACGTGAGGAATTATTAAGGTTTGAAAATGGCAGAAGGTTATCAAATTGTAGCAGGATACTTAATGATTTTGTAATAACTGAGAGCAAAGTGGAAGAGAAACTGTTGAAGTTAAATGTAAGAAAAGTACCTGGGGTGGATGGGATCTATCCAGTTATATTAAACGAGGCGGCAAAGCAACTAAGCAAACCCTTAGCCATAATTATGAGAGCATCCTTGGACTCAGGTGAGGTTCCCACGGACTGGAGATGTGCAAATGTATCCCCAATTCACAAAGGGAGATCGAAGGGTGATGATACGGGTAATTACAGACCAGTTAGTTTAACTTCTGTTCCGGGTAAAATAATGGAGTCGCTGGTTAAAGATGCATTGCAGGATCATCTAGACAAGACTGCAGCAATAATTCAGACACAGCATGGGTTTGTTAAGGGAAAGTCTTGTCTGAAAATTTGATAGGATATTATGATGTGGTTACAGAGGAACTGGATGCAAAAAATAATTTTGATATCATATATTTGGATTTCAGGAAAGCTTTTGACACTGTTGCGCATGGAAGACTATTGTACAAATTGGAGCAGAATGGTATTAAGGGTAAGTTGCTACAATGGATAAAAGGATGGTTAAGTCGGAGAAGACAGAGGGTGGTAATCAATGGGTGCTGCTCTTCTTGGACTAATGTTATTAGTGGAGTCCCACAGGGTTCAGTGTTGGGTCCACTGTTGTTTTGTATATTTATCAATGATATTGATGAAGGTATATCAGGCTTAGTGTCGAAGTTTGCTTTTTTGTTTTGTTTTGTTCTTATTGGCGCATTAGCTGCGGAGGCTATAATGCGCCAAAGACCAGGTCGTATATAAAAAAATTTTTAAACTTTCAGTGACCTACATAGTTAGGTCACTATGTCAAGATGTATAACATATGTATAAAAGAAAAATGTAAATTTTATATAAGATCAAAAATGTTTATTGACTTTAAAAAGGTAAAAATAGCAGACACATGGTCATTGTCAGATAAAATCTGACTGAGTGTATACGGCTCAGTCAGATGATTAAAAGCGGTAAAACGGATATTGCTAAAATCTGGACAATCAATTAAAATGTGTCTAAAAGTTAAAATTGAGCCACACGACTCACACATAGGAGGGTCATCAGCCCTCAGCAAAAATGAATGTGTCAAATGACTATGTCCCATGCGGGTCCGGGCAAGAACAACTTCCTCCTTACGATTCACGCGCAGACTAGACTGCCACGGTTCAATTACAGGCTTTATACGATATAGTTTATTTCCAGTCTGTCTATTCCACGAGTCCTGCCATTGGGAGTGTATCTTCTGCTGTATTGTTTGCCTGTAGTCTGTATAGGGGACTGACAGGCAGCGATTGTTATTGGGGATTGCTGATTTGGCTGCGGTGTCAGCCAAATCATTTCCCTTAATCCCAACGTGGCTCGGAATCCAGCAGAAGCGGATATCATATTCACGTTCCCGGAGGAAGTGAATCTTCTGCTGAATGCAAGACAGAACCGGATGAGGATTATACCTCACAGATGTTAAAGCCTGTAACACACTGAGAGAGTCAGAATATAAAATGAACCATTGGTGTTGGCATTCACTAATGTGTTCCAAGGCTAACTCTATAGTGTGCAGCTCTGCAGTAAAGATACTGCATTCAGAGGGAATCTGCTCCGATGTAGTGCTGTCTGTAAAGACAGCAGCAGATCCCACATATAATTCCGACTTCGAACCGTCTGTGTAGACTGGCGCGAAGTCAGAATGTTCAGCTCGGTGTGCTGAATGAAGCTGCAGGTAGACAGACGATGGAGTGTCCGACTTTCCCCTATTCCTAAGGGACAAGTCACATGCCGGGAAATGAGCATGCCAGGGTGGAAGGGGTTGCTTCGGTGTTTGGGCAACCTTGTCTACCTTGATATTAAGTTCTTTGAGTAGCTCTTGGAGACGAATACCAAAAGGTCGGTTGGCAGTCTTACGGGTGTTGTACAAATTTTCCCATCGTGGCTCAAAAACGGATAGCCACGTAGGATGGTCTGGCAGGGATTTCAATTTTAAAGCATAGTTTAGAGACAACTGCTTACGTCGAAGCGATAACGGCGGTTCGTTTGCTTCGACATATAAGCTCTGGACTGGAGATGTTCGATATGCTCCAATAGCGGTACGGAGAGCCAAATGATGGACAGGATCCAGCCAACGAAGTACACTGTCTCTGGCCGAATTGTAAACCAGGGACCCATAATCTAGTCTGGATCGCACAAGTGCACGGTAAATGCGAAGAAGGGTACATCGGTCTGCTCCCCAAGATGTAGAGGAGAGCAAGCGGAGAATATTCAGCCCTCTTGTGCACTTTGTGCGGAGTTGACGGATATGATCCAGAAAGGTCAACTTTTTGTCAAATATGAGTCCCAAGAATTTTGTGTCTGGTGCTACTGGAATAGCATTTTGTCCGAGCCTTAATTCAGGTTCAGGATGAAGATTACGCTTGCGACAAAAATGTACGCAAACGGTCTTCTCCGGCGAGAACCTGAAGCCATTAACAAGTGCCCAGGAATTGAGATGATCAATGGCTTTCTGCAGTTGTCTTTCAATAACCCTCATGTTGCATGACTGACAAAATATGCTAAAGTCATCAACATAGAGGGCACTGTTTACAGTTGGAGGAAGTTGTTCTATGATGGAATTTATTTTGATGGCGAAAAGCGTGACACTTAATACTGATCCTTGTGGTACTCCCTCTTCTTGGCTGAAGGAACGAGAGAGTGAGGATCCCACACGAACTTGGAAAGATCGATTGGCTAAAAAGTGTTTAATAAAAATGGGGAGTTGCCCCCTAAGACCAAGGCTATGCAGATCTTTTAAAATGCCAAATCTCCAAGTTGTGTCATACGCTTTCTCCATATCAAAGAACACCGACACCAAGTGTTCGCGTTTTAGGAAAGCATCCCGGATGGATGTTTCCAATCTAATAAGATGGTCCAAAGTGGACCGGTTCCTTCGGAAGCCGCACTGGATGTTGGAGAGAAGGTCATTTGATTCTAAGTACCATATTAAACGAGAATTAACCATTCTCTCCAGGATTTTGCACAGACAGCTAGTCAGAGCAATAGGACGATAATTGGTGGTGACTTTTGGATCCTTTCCTGGCTTAGGAAAAGCAAGGACGATTGCCTTCCGCCAGGAGTCCGGAAACTGCCCTTCAATAAAGATTCTGTTATATAGAAGGAGCAGATAATCCATAGATTTTGGTGAAAGACGTTTAATCATTTCATAATGGATGCCATCTGGTCCAACAGCACTTGCATTAGAAAGAGTGAGGGCTCTCTTCAATTCCTGCATAGTGAATGCCCCGTTGTAGGGATAGAGGCCCTTGGACTTGAAATTAAGTGCCTGCTTTTCGATTTTATGTTTCAGGACCAGAAACTCTGGGGAATACGAAGATGTTGCGGAGATGTTAGAGAATGTTTCCCCAAGAGCATTGGCTATTGCAGTTGGATCTGCAATAGCGCATCCATTATAATCTAGGATTGAAGAAGGGTGGGATGTATATTTTCCCTTCATTTTCCGGATTTTATCCCAGACTATCTTAGAATTGGTAGCCTGGTTAATAGATGATGTAAAACGGATTCATGATTCCTTTTGACTCTATCGGCGAATGTAGCGTGCTTTGGCTCGTGCACGCTTGAAGGCTATTAGATTAACAGTGGTAGGATATCGACGGAATATCCCCCACGCTTTGTTTTGAGCCTTTTTTGCTGCTGTGCATTGTGAATTCCACCAAGGTTTGGGAAATGGTGGAAACCGGGCAGATGTTTTTGGAACAGCATTCGCAGCTGCTTGGACAATGATTTCTGTGATGTACATTACTGCGTCATTGATAGGCTCCTGACTGACTGTACTCAGGTCAAAATTTGCCTGATGTTCGAAGGCATTCCAGTCAGCCTGATCAAACTTCCACCGTGGTAACCTAAAAGGAAGACATGGTCTCCCACTGTGTAACAAGGTTATCACAGGGAAGTGATCACTTCCGTATGGATTCTCCTCCACTTCCCAAGTGAGTGAAGGGAGTAGAGAAGGGGAGCAGATAGAGAGATCAATGGCAGAAAAAATACGGGTAGGCATGTGGAAGAAGGTGTTTGTTCCAGTATTTAAAAGGGAAAGGGCATTGTCATTGAGCATACGCTCTATGACCCGTCCCCTTCCAGTGATGTTAGCACTACCCCACAGGGTGTTATGTCCATTAAAATCCCCAAGAAGTAAGAAAGGGGGAGGCAACTGCGTTACAAGATCATCAAGGTCTTCCTGGGAGATGTCAGTCCCAGGTGGCAAATAAATAGAGCAGACCGTTAATAGAAATCCCACTGTAAGGCGAATTGCAACAGCCTCTAGGCTGGTTGTAATTAGCAAGGGCTGAACTGGGGTCTGATTATTCACAAGGATAGCCACTCCTCCATGAGCAGGACCATCCGCAATTCTATCCTTACGAAAGATTGTGATGTTATGCATGGTGGGATCATCATTTGCCTTTAGATAAGTCTCCTGCAAGCAAAAGCAAACTGGCTCGTGCTTTTGCAGGAGGGCCTTGATGTCATCTGTATTTCGCCGGAATCCACGACAATTCCATTGTAGGAATTTAGCCATTATTTTGGCTTGGTGGGTCCATCAGGCGGCTTCCGAGGTGCTGAGGGCTTACTTTTATCAGTCTTGGCTTTATCTTTTTTGGGGAAGAATGGATGCTGTCCCGTGTCCATTTCTTCCTCCGCAAAGAGTTCCAAGACTGATTCATCCTGTACCTCCTTGTTCTCTACATCCATTCTTTCTGTTGTTACTTGAGGCTCTTTACCACTTGGTTTTGGTAGTGGTGGAGCACTAGGAGGTACGGATATAGGAGTGGCAACTGACTGTGTTTTTTTGGTGGGCTTTTGAGAACTCAATAAATAGCGTGCAATTGGGGTGAATGACTCTTTTGGTGGTATAGTCATCTCAGTTTGTGTCCCGATAGTGCACTTAGCAGAAACCTTCTGGGCATATGAAGGTTTCCCGCTATTTACTGGTTGGATACGTTTTCTGGCCTCTGGGTAGGAGATATTCAGCTCTGTTTTCAGTTTTTGTATTTCTTTTTCATCCTTCCACCGCTGGCATGCTCTAGAGTAGGCGGGATGTTCTTCTTGGCAATTGACACAGATAGGTTTTGGAGCTGAGCGTTCCTTGCTCTCGTGGTCTTTAACACCACATCGAGCACAGGCAGGATTACCACGACAAGATGTTTGTGAGTGGCCGTATTTTTGGCATCTAAAGCACCGCAGTGGGTTTGGGATATAAATCCTCACTGGGCAGTTTAGATAGCCTGCCTTGATGGAACTTGGAGGCCGTGCGGTGTTAAACGTTAGGATGAGAACTCGGGTAGGGACGAGATTCCCATCCTTTCTCATTGATATTCTTTTGACAGCTGTCACTCCTTGTTCTTTTAATTCAGAGCAGATCTCTTCTTCAGAAACATGAAGAAGGTCCCACTCTGATATGACACCACGTGAAGAATTTAGAGTTTTGTGAGGGGTTACGATGATAGGTATTCCCCCTATGGATGTAGACTTTATGATTTTTCCGCTTGCTTGGTGGTAGAAGCTTCGACCAAAAGGTCGCCAGAACGCAGTCTTTTTACAGTTTTAGGTGAACCTGCCAACCCTTCTAATCCTTTCTGGATAAAGAAGGGTGACATCTTCCCAATGGACTGCTCTCCGGTGGAATGGAGAATGAGGAAAAGCGGTGTCACTGATGATGATGGTGTATCCTCAGTCCTGGCTCTTTTTGCAGAGGTGTTTTCTGCGTCTTCATTTCGATTAGGTAGGGGCCTTGTTGGGACCCCAGAAGAAAGGGGATTTAAATTACTCATATGAGTAAAGAGAAAATGTCTGATGCCTAAGTACCTCACCCACCACGGAGCCCTACGAGGGGACGCCAACTCGTGAACTAGCAGGTACTGCGTACACGAATGGGACGCCGAGTTCGCTTAGAGCACCATACCCACGTTACCAATAAGTCTTTATCCCGTCCCAGGACCATAGGGAGGGAGACTTATTGGAACGCAGTTGACCCTAGCAGTATAATACCACCCGCCGATTGATCCCAGTCGAGCCGGTCCGGGACCACCTGTCTCGTCGAAGCAGGGGCCAAAGTGGTGTATTAAGGCTGGGCCCCTCAACCACCAGGATCCCCCTTTCCGCTTCCACGGGTCGCGGCGCACGGCTGCACACGCCGGATTCCAATGTTGTAACCCTGGAACCAAGGTATGGGCATTGGATCCCAGTGATGCTAATCTGGAAAACCAGCAGCATCACTGGGAGGTCCCCTCACCACGTATAGGTGCCCACGTTGAGGGGTCGAAGTTTGCAGATGATACGAAGGTTGGCAGGGTTGTTAATGACAGTAATGGCAGTGTACTACTGCAACAGGATCTAGATAATTTGGGCAGATGGGCTAAGAAGTGGCAACTGAAGTTTAACCTTGACAAATGCAAAGTACTGCATATGGGTAGAAGTAACCCCAGAGAAACGTACCAACTGTGTGGTACTACACTTAAGGTGGTAGAAAATGAAAAAGACCTGGGAGTAATTGTGCAGGCAGATATGAAGTTTTCTGAGCAATGCAGACAGGCTGCCAGGGCAGGTCATGGGGTTTTGTCAATGATATATAGGAATTTTGCTAGCAGGGAAAAGGAGGTGATTATCCCTCTGTATAAGGCAATGGTCAGGCCACGCCTTGAGTACTGCGTACAGGTCTGGAGGCCTCTTTTTAGGAAGGATGTAGATTTACTTGAGCATGTACAGAGAATGGCAACAAGATTGGTGAGGAGAATGAAGGGATCCTCTTATCAAGAGAGGCTTAAGTTCTGCAAATTGCAGTGGCTGGAGACTAGGCACCTGCGCGGTGATCTGATTGAGGTGTATAAGGCCTTGAATGGGTTCAGCACGCTGAATTCTGCTCAGATTACGAACCTAAGGGGGCATAAATTCAAATTAAGAAAAGACAGATGTAGATTAGATGCGCGGAAATTTGCCTTTAGCCAGCGGGTGGTTAATTGCTGGAACAAACTTCCATCTGTCGTTGTGGAAGTTGATAGGTTTAATAAATTTAAGGAGGAACTGAACAGGCATTTGGAGGGAATGGTGTGATTTTTTTTTTTTTTTTTTTTGGCTGATGCTGCATAAGCTCTTACATTTGCTTTCTTGCATCACATGCCACTACTACTAGTACTACCTCTGCCAGTGGCTACTGTTAATCTATTAGTCCTTGTATCCCCCCAAGCTAGCAGTTTTCCGACCCACTTAACACTGCCTTGATAGCATAAGCAAATATTCTTGCACCCTTTCTATTTAAGTGTATCTCATCCCTGTAGAAGCAGTATCTCCTGTTAACAAGTACAGACCAGGCTGAAAAAAATTCTACCCCTTGAGACTTGCACAATCTTTCCAGGGCCGAATTGATCGACAAGGCTCTCATCATATACTCCCTCCTATCGTGTCTGGGCAGAATTGCAGATACCTTCAAATTCAACCCTAATTCACAGCTTTTTTTCAACAGTGACCTGTACTTGTTAAGTAATTCTGCCGGTCTCCTACTCTTAATATCATTAGTGCCAACGTGTACAAGTATATCACCTTTTGTGCCCTTAAACATGGGTCTGTTAATGGGAAATCTTGCCTATCCAATCTGATTGGATACTATGATGTGGTCACAAAGGAAATGAATGCAAAAAATAATTTTGATATCATATACTTTGATTTCAGGAAAGCTTTTGTTACTGTTGCACATGGAAGACTAATGTACAAATTAGAGCAGTATAGCATTAAGGGCAAGTTGCTACAATGGATAAAGGGATTGTTGATTGGTAGAAGCCAGAGAGTTGTAATCAATGAACACTGCTCTTCATGGACTAATGCTACTAGTAGAGTCCCCCAGGTTTTGCTTTTGGGGCCATTGTTGTTTTCTATATTTATCAATGATATTGATAATGGTTTATCAGGATTAAT
The DNA here is from genome assembly GCF_048544385.1 of Mastigoproctus giganteus. Lineage (NCBI taxonomy): Eukaryota > Metazoa > Arthropoda > Arachnida > Uropygi > Thelyphonidae > Mastigoproctus > Mastigoproctus giganteus. Next base: position 142,337,503 of record NC_143575.1, read on the forward strand.
GTCCAAGTTTGCAGATGATACAAAGGTTGGCAGGATTGCTAACGACTGAAATGATGGTACACTGCTGCAACAGGATCTAGAAAAGTTGGGCAGATGGGCTGAGATGGGGGGGGGCAACTGAAGTTTAACATTGACAAATGCAAAGTACTGCATATGGGTAGCAGTAACCCCAGAGTAACGTACCAAATGTGCAATACTACACTCAGGGTAGAGGAGAATGAAAAAGACCTGAGGTAACTGTGCAATCAGATATGAAGTTTACAGAGCAGCTCATGGAGTCTCGTCAATGATATACAGGAATTTTGCTAGCAGGGATAAGGAGGTGATTATTTCCTTGTATAATGCAATGAAATAATTGTATAATGCAATGGTCAGGCCACACGTTTTGTACTGCATACAGGCCTGGAGGCCTTATTTTAGGAAGGAGATAGAGCTGCTGGAACAAGTAAAGAGAAGGGCAACAAAGGGGCGCTCTTACCAAGAAAGGCACAAACTGCAGCATCTGGAGACTAGGCATCTGCGAGGTGATCTGACTGAGGTGTATAAGGTTTTGAATGGTTTGAGCAAGCTCAATGCTAATGGGATTCTTCCTCTTGCTCAGTTGCACATTTGAAGGGACACAAATTCAACTTAAGGAAAGACAGTAGAATAGATGTTTAGAAATTTGCCTTTAACCAGCAAGTGGTTGATTGTTGGAACAAACTTCCACCTGTTGTGGTGGAAGTTGATAGCTTAAATAGATTCAAGAAGAACTGGACAAACCTTTGGAAAGGGGAAGGTCTTTTTTTTTCTTTGGGCTGGCCATAGTGACTGTGTCACTATGGCCAGCCCAAAGATTGGAACTACATTTATGGTTGCCACAGCTACAAGGATCGCTGATGCACACTTTTTACTGAAACACACGATATCCCTCAAGGACACGAATATATCTACATCAATGATGCACATCACTACAAACCTCTTGTTTTGCACAGGTTATATTTAGCATTAGCATAGGCACATGATGCAAGAAAGCAAGCTTATGCAGCATCAGCCAAATCAGAGAAAATCCCTGCTCACTCACCCAGAAAACCAAAACAACGTAGGCTTATTGAAAAGTTCCTTGATCTGCCTCACCTAATTGTACACTTACCAGACTATCCTCATCCCTGGACCTAACACCCACTGACTTAACTTTGGACTTACACCTACTGGACTGACCACACACCCGGATGTGGCACCAACTGGATTGGTCTTATCTCCGGACTTGTTTTCTTACTCCAAGAATTCACAACCGCAAACCTTTGTGACCCTGTTTCCCAGGAAGGGATGTTGCAAACCCAGTCCCAGGAAAGGGTAGATCTGTGGCTTAAATTCACACAAATGCCAAAGGCAACCACACCCAGCACCTCAGCTGTATGGCTTTTCTTCCCCTTCCCTGGGGTTATTCCATTTTCCCTGGTGGAGCATATGTTTCACCTTTAACTAGGGGCTGCCTTCATCTACACCCCTTCCCTCCTACTTTCACTCCCCCCTCTTCTTGGGTGATGCTCTGTACTAAAAAAACCTAACTTTTTTTTTTCATTTTTTTTTTTTTAAACTTGGTTTCTATTCAGGAAGCTCAGATGACCCTGGCAGAGACTAGCCAAAGAATAATGGGCAGCCTGGCTTACCTCCTAGCAGTGTATATGGGCAACGCTGTATTCCACCAACAGCCCTGCGGCCAAAAGCCAGAACATAACACTTTTTCTGACTTTTTACAGTGTCACAGTATTTCTTCACAAGAGTAATTATGGCGCAAATGTGAGAAACCACTGGTGGTGCCTGACCCCATAAACAGTATGTAGACTGTATGGATTTCTACAGGCTTTTTCACTCAGGCTGTAGTTGGCTGATCTCAGCCAAAGGAAATAGGGTTTTCCCCCATGAGTTAAAATAAGTTTAAAATATTTCCCCACAAGTTAAAAACTTAATGGAATTATCAGAATTCAAATTGGATTGTATTTTAATTGCAATATTAAACTATACTGTAACTCCTTGTGATACTGCAGATTTTTATTCATTCTTGAAGTAAACATTCATTGATTCTGTATTCTAATATATGAATTTCATCACAAAAAAAAAAGTTCATTTTGAAAAAGCATTAAAGTTCAAAGAATTGTGCCAAACTTCCTATGTGTTTTGCACATCACTGTCACTCAATTTGTTCATAAATGATGGTCAAAATGGTTTGAAGCTCACATTGATTTTAATGTCTATATATCATAGACTTTGAAAACTCTGAATTCTGAGAATCACTTATGGAGGGCCTTCTTGACTGATCATGAAATGTTATAACTTCTGCAAAGATAAACCAAGATTAGCCAAGGCCATCCTGACCTTGGCTTATCTCATGGCAGCTGACTTTTGAGTTTTAAAAAGCAAGGAATCAGGTAACTGTAAGCATTACCTGCACCACAAATCTGAGGATGTGGTTAACTGAAAAAATTAAAAATATGCCTTCTGCTGTTCCTCTGTTGTGGTGAGAACTGTTCAACTATACTGACAATTGCTATTTCTGAATGATAAAAATATCAGAGATGTCAACAAAAAGCAAGCACAGCATCAAATGTCCTAAAATATCATCTGCAATAAGGTCTCTTCTATAATGATCTGCCAATACCAGATTCACCCCAAAAAAATCATGGGATAAAGAAAGCAATGGTAAATATAGTGAGGATTCTTATGTTGCCAACTTTGCTGGACCATCTACTTCAACGTATTTGGAAAAGCAGTACCAAAGTCATACTGTCATTAATGGGAAATTACAGAATGGTTTATAAGAAAAAAAAAAAACTGTAAGTGGCAAACATTTCTAAGAAAACAGAATATACACAAAATATTAAATGTTTGATTAAAGTATTTTAAAATGAACAAGATGGATATTAGCATATAGGCATTACTGTATGATATTAGAAATTGGCAATTCATTAAGTTGTAACGAATATAAATTTCAGTATATATTTTTCACTGGAAACATGAACAAAACAACTTTGGTATTTCTAGAAGAATCAGTGGATCAATTTCCTTTATAATCTACAAGTTTTTGCCTCAGTAAGTATAAAAAAATTTTTTTTTTTTTTTTTTGTTGGCCAGTGTCACTAGAAGGGATGGGCAGGCAATAAGACTTTTTTTTTTTTTTTTTTTTTATTGTTGATAATGCTGTATAAGCTCACTTCCTTGCATCAGTTACCACTATCCATGGGCTGTATGCAATGTATCAGAAATGAAAAATGGAAATAAATGTAATAAACACCCAAGCTATTCTTGGGTGTTTATTATGATGCTATTTGTTAACAAAAATATGAAAAATTGCAGATTTTTTTTTTTTTTTTTGAAATATGAAAAAGATGAAGAAAAACTTTTGCAAAGGAGTGGAGAAAAATTACTTTGTGAACTATACTGTAATGGTAAAATAGATCAATTAACAACTCACCAATTGTACACCAGAGAGACTCTTCCATGATGTGAGACCCAGAGAATACAATGGTTGGATGCACTGCCATGAACAAAGAACACGTGATCCTGCATTTTTCTTTTGTTCGATAAATAATAGATTTCTGGAATTTTCGATGGAGAAATTAGAGGAAACACTTGTTGACAGCTATTGGAAGTTTCAGCTGTGGATTGAATAGATAAAGAGCGTAGCATTGTTGAAGTGGTGTGGGGAGTCAAGGGCCCCATGCACCTGCTTCTGGTTATAAACACACACAGAAACTAAATTCAAAATGAAATATAACAGAAAATATGACAATTTATTTGACATACCCTGTGCAATGAGGTTATTATTTTGGCCTATCTGATAAACCCCACTGTGGAAGGGAAGTATATAAATGAATGCTTAACTAAAAAAAACAGTATTAATATCAAAACCTTGCCAGCAATTAGATTATTATACACAGTTTTAATTAATGTGAAGTTTATATAAACTAATTCAAATACAAATTAAATTCAGCACAACAGTGTTAATGAATGGATTAACAATGCTGTTTGTATTTTATTAGCGCATCAGCAACTGAGGCTATAATGCAATTAACAATGCTTACCATACATTAGGCGAATTATCCTTTTCACAGGTTTTTGCATCTGGATCAATATTAGTATGAGTTCCATCAACTGAAGTAATAATATCTAGTACTGGCCGAGATCTGAAATGAAAACACACATTTTCATTTTGTGAACTATATGTTTCACAAAATATGCTCCAATTCAATAACTTTGTTGGATGATGAATAAACAGAAATGGTTATAACTTGCTTTAAAACAAATAAATATGCATTGATAATATTGAGGACTACCCTGCAATTCTAGGCATTTGGCAACAAGTAGAATTTCAACTATCATAAGACAGAACAAACTTTCCTTAACCACAAATAACATTGCCAAAAGGCAATGTCTCTCATTTATTTAATGTATAAGATGCTGCTGGGACAGTGTTTTTGAGAGTTGTTTGTCCTCTCATCAGATAGCATCTAGTGTCTAATTAGCAAATAAACTATCAACTTTTTATATATATAAAAAAGCAGGTAAATTTCAGTTGCCATGCAGGGTGCAGCTAGGCAGTCTCTTAAACAGGCATTGATGGCAGTTTATTAAATAGACTTTGCCTACTTGTGAACTGCCAACTTTAATGTAGCCTCTACCACCAAAAGCTTCTGCATTTATGTTATATGAGGCTCAGGTTAAATTTATACACTTCAATTTTAATGCATATTACATATTAACTGGAAGTAGTGTTAGCATTAGCATTAGTAGAGGATATGATGCAAGAAAGCAAGCTTATATAGCATCAGACAAAAAAAAAAAAAAATCCTTTCCCATTTCGCCATTCACTCCAAATGCTTGTCTGGTTCTGCCTTGAACTGATTTAAGTTTTTGACCTACACTAGGACAGATGGAAGTTTGTTCCAACTATCAACCACCCACTGGCTAAAGGCAAATTTTAGTACATCAATTCTACAACTGTCTTTCCTCAATTTGAATTTATGTCCCCTCAGGTGAGTAATCTGAGCAACAGGAAGAATCCCATTAGCACTGAGCTTGCTCAAACTATTCAAAGCCTTATACACCTCAATTAGATCACCTCGTAGGTGCCTAGTCTACAGACACTGCAACTTGCAGAATTTAAGCATTCTTGGAAACAGTAACCCTTTGTTCCACTTGCAAATCTCATTGCCCTTCCTTGTACTTGTTCCAGCAGCTCCACATCCTTCCTAAAATGAGGCCTCCAGACCTGTATGTAGTACTCAAAATGTGGCCTGACCATTGCCTTATACAAGGGGACAATCATCTCATTATCCCTGCTAGCAAAATTCCTGCACATCATTGACAAGACACCATGAGCTACTCTTGCAGCCTGTCAGCACTGCTCAGAAAACTTCATATCTGACTGCACAATTACCCCAGGTTCTTTTCATTTTCCACTATCCTGAGTGCAGAACCACCCAGTTGTTACATTACTCTGAGGTCACTACTACCCACATGCGGTACTTTGCATTTGTCAATGTAAAACTTCAGATGCCACCTCTCAGTCCATCTGCTCAACTTTTCCAGATCCTGTTGCAGTAGTGTACTATCATTACTCTCTTTAACAACCCTGCCAACTTTGTATCATCTGCAAACTTAGCGATTAACCCTGATATACCTTCATCAATATCATTGATAAATAGAGAAAACAACAATCAGCCCAACAGCAAACCCTGGGAAACTCCACTAATAACATCAGTTCAAGAAGAGCAGTGTCCATTTATTACCACTCCTGACTTCTCCCACTCAACCATCCTTTTATCCATTGTAGCAACTTGCCCTGAATGCAATTCTGCTCTAAGTGGTTTTCCATGTGCAACAGTGTCAATAGCTTTCCTAAAATCGAAGTATAAGATATCAAAATTATTTTTTGCATCCAGTTCCTTTGTGACCACATCATAGTATCTTATCAAATTTGTCAGAAAAGACTTCCCCTTATCCGATGCCGTGTCTGAACTATAACTGCAGTCTTGTCTGGATGATCCTGCATTGCATCTTTAACCAGTGACTCCATTATTTTCCCTGGAACAGAAGTTAAACTAACAGGTCTGTAATTACTTGTGTCATCCTTTGATCCCCTTTTTGAAAATGGAATACGTTTGTACATCTCCAGTCCATAGGGACCTATCCTGATTCGAGGGAAAGCTTTCATATGTATGGCTAAGGATTTGCTTACTTCCTTTAATATAACGGGATAGATTCCATCCACCCCAGGTACCTTTCTTATGTTCAATTTCGACAATTAATCCTCCACTTTTCTCTCAGTTATTACAAAATCATTTAGCTCCCTGACAGAGATTGATAAGCTTCTAGCCTCCACTTTCCTACAGACTTCCTCATTTGTGACTGTATATGCAAAATACTCATTCAGTTTGTCAGCTACCTCAGCAGGTTCATCAACAATCGATCCGTCAATGTCAAATGGACCAATCTGATTCATCCCCTTCCTTCTAGAGTTTACATAAGAAGTCTCTTTACTGTTTTCCTTTGCATAATTTGCCAAAGATTTCTCGTAATCTGCCTTTGTTTGCCTAATGTCCTTTGCGACTTGATTACAGACTATCTTATATCTACCATAGGCATATGTGTCTCCTGATAATTTATATGCATCCATGCATTTTTCTTCTCTGCCACTAGTCTCATTAGTTCATCTGCAATCCATTTAGGCCTAAACCTTGAACAGTATTTCTCAATTGGTATGAAAAGCCTAGTAACTTCCAAGATTACTCACTTGAATGCAGAGACGGACTGGTTATAAGACTTACAGGGTAAACCCCAGTGGGCTGGGAGACCAGAGGCCGATGTGGTTTTGGCCATAAACACTAGTATGAAGCTACCACAAGTTTTCCCCAATAAGAATTTTTGACCCAGTCCACCTCTGCTTGAATGCTTTCCATTTAGAATTTGCTGTTGGTTACATCATCAGTTGGTCCTACATCAGTTGTCCTAGTATATATAATATTCTATACACAGTATAACCCAGATAAGAAGTTTTCCAAGGGACTGGAGGTTTAGAACTTCTTATGAGGGAAAACATCTTAGAAGAGAAAATGACCTAAGGGTATGGGATATTACCTACACAAACAAAAATGAAAAGATACACATACATAAATCAAAGATGATTTTTAAGTACTATTTCAGAATTTATAAATATTTTACTCTGCCTATGGGGAAACATTTTTAAACTGAGGGTTTCTAATTGCTTAGCATTCTGTTCATTAAAATCATTACCAAGTTAGAAGAATGAGTTCCTTTAAAGTTTCAGCATACCTTAAAAGGTCACAATTACAATAAGACAGAGCAAAAATTCCACTAAGTAATTCAGAACTGCTCACAACCATTAGAACTTAACGCTTAACGTGGTCTACGTATCCAATTATGGATATCAATGAAAACAACTGCAATATGTCATTTCCATTATATCAAAATATTTATACTAAAAAGGTTTTAGCATAGAAAGCCTCAGACTATGGAAAATTCAATAATCAAATAAGTCCGTGCCAAGCATCATTTTAGTTCACAATAAACCATTGATGTAGGTGAAATGACTTAGATTACAAACATAATATAATTAATTATATTTAACATAATTAATAACATAACATAATTAATTATAATTAAATAATAAATTAATAGAATCATGACTCAGACCAGAGCAGCAAAGCAAAAGGCTCAAGCTAATGGAAGTGCTGTGGCTCAGAGCAGAACTGAGGGGGGCAGTTGTCCTCTGACTCACAGCCTTATAAAATGCACTGTTTGCTTGATGTTTGCAGAGCAATCGGGTACGGGACATGATACTGCCAAGGGGGATGTCTTTGTGTGTGTGCGCGATGCAAGGAGTGTATCGATATCAGGCAACAACTCGGCGTTCTTGTGGGCCTATATGAGAGCTTGAAGGACAGGGTGGATGCCCTCGAAGAAACTAAATTGAGGGGCCCATCAAGCTCTCAGCTGCCCACATCAACGCCAGAGCTTACACTTGGGCATCGCGTGACACAGAGACAACCCCCAAGGCAGAATGCGCTGGTCCAGAAGGAACTAGTAGTTGTTGGTGACTCTATTGTCAGGGAAACGGGGAACATGCTTTGTAAAAAAGATAGGTGGAACAGGACCAGGGTATGTCTGCCAGGGGCAAAGGTTGATGACGTTGTACAGCGAATATCATCTTTTAAGGGCACAAAAGGTGATATAGTTGTACACGTTGGCACTAATAATATTAAGAGTAGGAGACCGGCAGAATTACTTAACAAGTACAGGTCACTGTTGAACAAAAGCCGAGAATTAGGGTTGAATTTGAAAGTGTCTGCAATTCTGCCCAGACACGATAGGAGGGAGTATATGATGAGAGCCTTGTCGATCAATTCGGCCCTGGAAAGATTCTGCAAGGCTCAAGGGGTAGAATTTTTTTCAGCCTGGACTGTACTTGTTAACAGGAGAGATTGCTTCTACAGGGATGGGATACACTTAAATAGAACGGGTGCAAGAATATTTGCTGATGCTATCGAGGCAGTGTTAGGTGGGTCGGAAAACTGCTAGCTTGGGGGGAGACAAAGACCAATAGATTGACAGTAGCCACTGGCAGAGGTGAAAGAGATTCTTGCACTGCTTCTATTAGAATGAGCAGAAGCCTGAAAAACAAGATGCATGGTATTTCAGAGACTGCTGGGAGCCATTGCGGTACAAGTAAACACATGGGTTGTGTTAGGGTAGCTAAGAACAGAAACAGGTGCAGGTATACTTGCGTGTACACCAATGCTAGGAGTTTAGTAAATAAATTTGATGAATTTGAGGTATTGCTCAAAACATCAAAGGCAGATATTGTTGGGATATCAGAGACGTGGTGTCACACAGATATAAGGGATGCAAAAACTGCAATTTGGGGAGTACAACGTCTACAGAAAGGATAGACAGGATAGGAAGGGGGGAGGGGTTATGCTATTAGTTAAGAAACACATAAAAACCAAGGAAGTGAAGCCAGTCGACATCGCTGGACAGTGCAGTGTTGAGTCAGTTTGGTGTGACATAAGCACTGGGAGATCAAAATTGAGAGTAGGAGTGTGCTATAGGCCTAATGACTCTGATGAGTATAATAAGGAACTGTACAGGGAAATAGAGTTGACCAGTAAATCAGAGAGTCTTATAATGGGAGATTTTAATTTCCCAGATATTGACTGGAATTTGGGGGATGGTTACTCACACACTAGCAGGGCTTTTGTGGATTTATTGGATGATTGTTTTCTACACCAGCATGTTCGGGAGGCAACTAGAGGGAGTAATACTCTTGATTTGATTATCAGCAGTGATTCTTCATGCATTAAGAATCTGCAGATAAATGAACCATTAGGTGGCAGTAATCACAGTGTGCTGAAATGGGATTTACTCAAAGAGGTAACTACGATTAGGGGTAAAGGGAAGGGTTATTGCTTCTGTAAAGGCGACTACGATGGACTGGGACAGTATTTAAATTCTATACAGTGGGACCAACTGATGATGTTACCAACAGCAAATTCAAAATGGAAAGCATTCAAAGACAATTCAAAGAAAGCATTCTTGGAAGCTACTAGGCTTTACATACCAACTAAGAAATATTGTTCAAGGTTTAGGCCAAAATGGATATCAGAGGAACTAATGAGGCATATGGCAGAGAAGAAAAATGCATGGGATACTTACAAATTAACACATGACACAGAAGCCTATGATAGATACAAGTTGATATGCAACCAAGTTACAAAGGAGGTTAGGCAGGCGAAGGCAGATTACGAGAAATCCTTGGCAAGGGATGCAAAGAAAAACAGCAAAGAGTTCTTTACTTATGTAAACCTCTAGAAGGAAGGGGATGAATCAGATTGGTCCACTTGATATTGATGGGTCAACTGTTGATGATCCTGCTCAGGTAGCTAACAAACTAAATGAATATTTTGCATCGATATTCAGACATGAGGAGTTATTCAACAAGGGGAATGCCAGAGGTGTATTCAACTCTAGCAGTAAGCTACAGAATCTTGAAATAACTGGGAGTAAAGTGGAGGAGGAACTGTTGAAGATAAACACAAGAAAGGCACCTGGGGTGGATGGGATCGATCCAGTTATATTAAAGGAGGCAGCAAAGGAAGTAAGCAAACCCTTAGCCATAATTATGAGAGCTTCCTTGGACTCAGGGGAGGCACCCATAGACTGGAAATGTGCAAATGTGACCCCAATTCACAAAGGAGGATCAAAGGCTGACACAAGTAATTATAGACCTGTGAGCTTAACTTCTGTTCCAGGAAAATTAATGGAGGCACTGGTTAAAGAAGCACTGCAGGATCATTTAGACAAGACTTCAGTTATAGCTCAGACACAGCATGGTTTTGTTAAGGGGAAGTCTTGCCTGACCAACTTGATTGGATACTATGATGCAAGTCACAAAAGAACTGGATGCAGGGAATAACTTTGATATTATATACTTGGATCTTTAGAAAGGCTTTTGATACTGTTGCACATGGAAGACTGCTACACAAATTGGAGCAGTGTGACATTGGAGGCAAATTGCTGCTATGGATAAAGGGGTGGTTGAGGGGGAGAAGACAGAGAGTGGTAATCAATGGACACTGCTCATCATGGACTAATGTTATTAGTGGAGTCCCTCAGGGCTCAGTGTTGGGTCCATTATTGTTTTCTGTATTTATAAATGATATTGATGATGGTATATCAAGCTTAATGTCCAAGTTTGCAGATGATACAAAGGTTGGCAGGGTTGTCAAGGACACTACTGACACTATGCTGCTGCAACAGGATCTGGAAAGGTTGAGCAGATGGGCTGAGAGGTGGCAAATGAAGTTTAACATTGACAAATGTAAAGTACTACACATGGGAAACAGCAACCCCAGAGCAACGTATCAACTCTGTGGTACTACACTGACAGTGGTAGAGAATGAAAGGGACCTGGGGGTGGTTGTGCAGGCAGATATGAAGTTTTCTCAGCAGTGCAGACAGGCTGCAAGAGTAGCTCATGGTGTATTGTCGATGATATATAGGAATTTTTCTAGCAGGGATAAGGAGGTGATTATTCCCTTGTATAAGGCAATGGTCAGACCACACCTAGAGTACTGTATACAGGTCTGGAGGCCTCATTTCAAGAAGGATTTGGAGCTGCTGGAACGAGTACAGAGTAGGGCAACAAGATTAGTGAATGGAACAAAGGTGTGCTCTTACAAAGAAAGGCTTAAGTTTTGCAAATTACAGTGTCTTAAGACTAGGCACCAGCGAGGTGATCTGATAGAGGTGTATAAAGCCTTGAATGGTTTAAGCATGCTCAATGCTGATGGGATTCTTCCTCTAGCTCAGAAAAATCACCTGAGAGGGCATAAATTCAAATTGAGGAAAGACAGATGTAGGATAGACGTGCGGAAATTTGCCTTTAGCCAGCAGGTGGTTGGTTGGTGGAACAGACTTCCATCCCTTGTGGTGGAGGTTGATAGCCTAAATAAGTTTAAGGCTCAGCTGGACAGGTATTTTGAATGAAAAGAGGGGTGAAGTGAAAGTGGTTTTTTTTTTTTTTTTTTTTGGCTGATGCTGCATAAGCTTGCTTTCTTGCATCAAATGCCTCTACTAATGCTAATGCTAAATGCATTGTTTCTGTTATATCTCATATTGTGAATGCTTTTATGAGTTGCCCTGATATTGTACTACCTCCAAAAAGCAACATTTCGCCAATGGAGAAGACTAATGTTAGTTATTCGTGATGGATACCACCACCCTGAGGTAGTGGGGTATATTTCGTGGTACCACCACCCATGGGTGGTGAGCTGGTGGTATCCACCGAGAATAAGTAACATTAGGTCTCCATTGTCAAAGTGTTGCTTATTGAAGGCAGTGCAATCTTAGGGGAACTCTTTGTGAAGGCATTCACAATATGAGATACTGTACATGTATATCGAAAAAACTTCTTAAGTGGGAAAATAATACATTACAACATATAGAGTTGAAATTGGGACTTAAGAAACCAAACCTAGTAGAGGGGAAAACTTCTTATGCTGGAATTTCTTATCTGGGTTCTACTGTATAATAATGTAAATAGTCTAAATAGGTCCTGATATTCTAAAAATGATCAGAAATACTGCTTCAAACCTATTGTAATTTTGCTTCATGACTTAACATATTCTGGAATATTTTTCCAATCACATATCCTGGGTAAAAAAAAAAAAAAAAAAAATTTAAGTGAAATGCAATTAGCATGCCACTGCTTTCCACTTATTGCATTGCAGCCACAAGGCATAAAATGCAATTAAGAGATTTTTTTTTTCAGAGTATGAAAGAAATTCTTTTTTTTATTTTACATTATATCATTTTCTGAATCTATAGTAAAAACATTTTTTCTGCAGCTGACACTATTTTTCTCCAAATTTACATTTATTACCAAAAATGTCACAATTTGTTATGGTACTTGTGCTTAATACTCATTCTCCAGGATCTATGGATAACAATTCAAACCATTTTCTTCACATTAACATTTTAAATGAGATGAGCTTATTTAAGCTTTAAATGGTAGTCCTTGCTTGATTCAATTGTATTAACATGTGATAGGCCATGGTGTTTCAAAATATATTCCACAAAGAAAGAGACAAAGCATGGAATAACAATCAATATGTTGTCTAAAATAAAAAATTTAATTTTCAAAAATCAAGTGATGCTGATCACTTTCTTCAACAGCAGAGGAACCATTCACAAGGAATTTGTTCCATCAAGTAAGACAATGACAAGTTTTGGATTATTTGGTTAAGACTTCAAGTAATGCAATCAAGTTTAAGAAAAGGGAGCTGTTTCATGCAGCATAACAAGGTTAAGCCTCATTCTGCGCTCATTGTCAAGGAAGTTTTAGCAAAACAGATTGTGGGGCCAAAACCTACCTATTCCTCTGATCTATTTTCCCTAAGCTACTTTTCCGGAAAATTCACTCCACTCTAAAATAGCAACAATTAATATAGAGGGCTTTAAAAGAAATATGACAAATAAACTGGTGGAAGACATTCAACTGCATTTATTAAATAAATGTTTCTATCAGCTCTGAGTAATCTCACATGTGCTGCTTGAGGGATTACTTAAAAAAAAAAAAAAATTTTTTTTTGAACTCTAGAATCTAGTTTTCTTTCATTTCCAAAATTTAACTGTCAAACCTATAATTTAAGATAGATTTCACACACATTGTTTGAAATTAAATACTAGCTGAACTATGTCAAAATGCAGTCCACTTGTATTAATTATTGGCTAGTATTAATTATTTACAAATATTAATTATTGGCACAAGATGTTGATATATTACAGGGAAAAGGTTACTGGTCTACACAGAACAATCACTTCAAACGTAATAATTCAGTAACATGTACACCCTGAAATTTTACCTAAAATACCTTTTCGGAAGTATACTACTTGATCATTTCCCAATTAGCCAATAACAATTTTTATCATTATAATAATTTCTATATTCAATATTAAACATATATTGTAAATTTTATATAAATATATACCTAAGTAAAATTACAGCATCACTCTCATAGGCTCCAACTAACAGATCAGAATATCCATTGTTATCCATATCCATTCCTCCAGATAAAGAGTACCCAAAGGTAGATAACTGTTGTGGCCAAGGAACATCTTCACTTCGAATTATCTGAATTTAGATTTTAAACAAAATAAAAATAAGTTTCTTGACCTCTGCTCACTTGTAAAAATAAATAAACCTTAATAATTTATGTTAGAATCAGAAATTGTTCACTAATAAATAACTATATAGTATCGGTGTAAATACACCATAGTTAACCCATAAATTGGAACTACGTAAGTAGCATAGAAGGCATCATTTTAATTGTATCTCATATTGTGGTTGCCTTCAGAACGAGATAGCGGTATTGCACTACTTCAAATAAATAATGCTTCTCTAGTAGAGAAGACTACTGTTATTTATTTTCAGAGGATACCACCATCCAGACAACTGTTTCGAGGCTATTGGGCTTCATCATCAGTGGGCGGGCAGGTACCCTGGTAATAACAACATGCCATCACGGTTGCGAAGTTATATCCACAATATGAGAGATGCCAAAGGGTGATGGTAAAAATGTAATTTGAAAATGAAATGCACTAGGCATAATTCTTATGGGTTTTTATTAACTATGGTGTATTTACACACACCGATACTATATAGTTAATTACCAAAATCCATAAGAATTATGCCTAGTGCATTTTTCAAATTACATTTTTACCAACACCCTTTGGCATCTCTCATACTGCAGATATAACTTCACAACCGTGATGGCATGTTGTATTACCAGGGTACCTGCCCGCCCACTGATGATGAAGCCCAATAGCCTTGAAACAATCGTCTGGGTGGTGGTATCCTCTGAAAATAAATAACAGTAGTCTTCTCTACTAGAGAAGCGTTATTTATTTGAAGTAGTGCAATACCACTATCATTTTTCAAATTACATTTTTACCAACACCCTTTGACATCTCTCATACTGCAGATATAACTTCACAACCGTGATGGCATGTTGTATTACCAGGGTACCTGCCCGCCCATTGATGATGAAGCCCAATAGCCTCGAAACAATCGTCTGGGTGGTGGTGGTATCCTCTGAAAATAAATAACAGTAGTCTTCTCTACTAGAGAAGCGTTATTTATTTGAAGTAGTGCAATACCGCTATCTTGTTGTGAAGGCAACCACAATATGAGATACAATTAAAACAATGCCTTCTATGCTACTTACTTAGTATATAGTTAATTACCAAAACCCATAAGAATTATGCCTAGTGCATTTCATTTTCAAACTAATAAATAAGAAAAGACAATTATGTTAGATTTCTTTTGTACTATCAATACAACATATATCAGAAGTTTAACATACATCGTATTTGTAGTAACGCCCTAGTCATCTTAAGTGAAGTCTATTGTTTGTCAAAAATTCCTTGAAAACCCAAGTCCTCAAAACAATTTGTTTCAAAGCAAAGACCAGTCACCTCCCCACTCACTGGTCAGCTAAACTGGTAATGGGAGTTGGGGGGATATTTCAGGCCTCCCGCTCATTCTAATTTTTTTTTTTTTTGTTTTTTTTCTGTTCCTACAGATTATATTTTGCCCATCCTGCTAACACAATGAAATGTTGATATCTGTGGCTAATACTGCACTGAACGGTATTGCTTATTTTAGTTCTGACACATTTTGCGTACAGAATGAACGACTGATGGAGTCAGTATTAGTATTGGTAAATGACTAGCATCCCAATGTGATTCAACCCCTTAATTCTGGGGTTTATTTAAGTAAAGAAGTCTTTGCTGCTTTTCTTGCCTGAGACTTCTCACAATCTGCCTTAGTTTCCTAACCTCCTTTTAATAACCAAGACAACTAAGGATGGAGAGAAGGAGTTTTCAGAAAAAAAGCACTTGATCAAGCAATGGTCAGGCCACACCTAGAGTACTGTATACAGGTCTGGAGGCCTCATTTCAAGAAGGACGTAGAGCTGCTGGAATGAGTACAGAGAAGGGCAACAAGATTAGTGAATGGAACAAAGGGGTGCTCTTACGAAGAAAGGTTTAAGTTTTGCAAATTACAGTGTCTGGAGACTAGGCACCAGCGAGGTGATCTGATAGAGTTGTATAAAGCCTTGAATGGTTTGAGCGTGCTCAATGCTGATGGGATTCTTCCTCTTGCTCAGAATAATCACCTGAGAGGGCATTCAAATTGACGAAAGACAGATGTAGGATAGACATGCAGAAATTTGCCTTTAGCCAGCGGGTGGTTGGTTGGTGGAACAGACTTCCACCCCTTGTCGTGGAAGTTGATAGCCTAAATAAGTTTAAGGCTCAGCTAGACAGGTATTTCGAACAAACAGAGGGGTGAAGTGGAAGTGGTTTTTTTTTTTTTTTTTTTTGGCTGATGCTGCATAAGCTTGCTTTCTTGCATCGAATGCCTGTATTAATGCTAAATTTTTAATGGTAATACTTGTCCAATTTTAACTCAAACTTAAATTTTAGCAGAAATATGACATAAATGTTCAGAAAAAAATAGCCTAGACCATAAAATAAGTAATATAGACCCCTTGTGCTACTGTTTAACTGAAATGCTCTGTATACCATGACCTTTTGTGAAAGTATCCTATGACTTCCCAAAGCTATTGCAAATTGAATGGTTGTGGATCTCTACTCTATTAGAGCTCATTCTTCTTCATCCCACAGGTGCTTAAGTGGATTGAGATTTGGTGACTGAATTCACTCTCATATTTCTGAAACCAGTTGCACAATTCTGTTCTTGTAACATAGCTAATTATTCTGTTAGAATAACTCATTTGCAGATGGCTACACTGCAGCCATGAAAGGATGCATCTGATCAAAAAAAAAAAAAAAAATTCCAGAACACTTTAACATTCAAACATGCTTCACTGGTACCAAGGAATGAATGTGCACCATGAAAACACTCCCCACACTACCCTCAACACCATACTGCACTGTTGACACCTGACAGAATGAATCCATGGACTTAGTGCTGTTTTTTGCCATATTCTTGTCCTCTGATAATAAGAACTGGATTCATCAGATCAGGCCACTTTTTTCCCAGTCACACTGTTTGGCATTAATGTTTTTGAGCTTAGTGAAACTGTACCTTGTTTTTTGCTGACAGGAGAGGAACCAAGTCTTATTCTAGTCCCTTTTTTTTTTTTATATGAAAAGTTCTTTAGTTTCATGTACGGGCTGAAGAAAGCTGATGTTGGTCTTAAATTTCATTAGAATTGATATCTCTACCGCTTAATTACATTATGATTATGTATTATATTGATCATGTAGTGTTATGATATTTAAAGTACAGGCAACACCCGTATAACACAATACTTCTACAACACAGTTTTGCTCTAACATGGTTTGGGAATCTTATAACACAGTATTTTTGATCTTTTGTGCTGAGAAAACCCTGCTATTATGTTAGATCTAATTTTCATCGTTTCAATTCCGTTTTGTGAATCCCCACTGTTGATCACTAGTCGTTATCCCCTTTGTGATATTTTTCTGTAGGTCATGACCATAAAACAATGAAAACAATTTGCAGTTTCCAGTTTATTGTTCTTTTCTGTTAGTGTAGTCAATTATAAATGGGTAGTAAAGTCTATCTTCTTGCATTTTCTATAGCACCGATAGCTGGAATTCTGTGGCTTTTCACATTATTATGGAGAAATGTGTTTCCCCTTCCATGAAATATTCAATCATATAAAAAATATGAATAAATTTTCAGAAACTCATTACTCGTTATTTCACTTGTGCGTATTGTGCTTCTTGCAACTTCTGCGTTCTGTGTTCTTTGTTATTAATTGCTTATTTTTACTGTTTTTTTTTTTTTTTTCATTGCAAAATTTAAAAAAGTCAGTGAACAGAAATATCAATTAGTTAGTATGTACATATTACAGTAAGTATTAATTAAGCTATGAACGTAAGCATACATTTATTTTTATTTTGCTAACTGTAAAATATTCTTACGATTTTCACATATCATTTAACTTTGTTAATTGGTAAGGTAATACAGTTAAATTTGTGCTTTATATCTAAGTGGGGGTCCATTGTATTTTGTTGGGAGATCCCTGGGTTAGGTTCTGTGCTACTGAACTTGTGCTTGTTTGAGACCATAAAAAAATTGACTTCGAAGCGTGCAGATTGTGACTTTTAAAGAGAGCCGAAGGTACACGAAATCTAGATGCTGCAGAAGAGGAAGGAAATTAAATGAACGTACATTATCTGACATATAAGTATCACAGTTTGTAAGGTAAGACGTTTCTTCAATTATTACAATTTAAGTTACTACTATTATAAAAACAATAGTTAAAATATTAAGTTATTACAACTATAAAAATTAAGTTTCCAATAGTTATAAAAAAAATGGTGTATTTTTGTTAGGTTTTGGAACGAACCCCCCCTCCCCCCTTTGAACTGGTTCTTATTCTCTTATAAGATGATTTTTCATTACACGAGATTTTGTAGGAATCAAACTACCATGTTATACGAGGATCATCTGTATATTAAATTGGATGTTTTAAATTTCTACATATATAATGTTGGAATGATGCTGTTTTTTTTTTTACTTAAATAAATAGAATAAAAGAAAATAACAAAAATAGTATTTCTGTTCAAAATAGTGTGCTATTTTTATACAAAGAAAAGATATCTTTAAAACCATATTATGAATATTAGTGATGTAATTACTTATTAATAATTTAATTTAATTCTTTGAAGAAAATGAACTGGAATTCGCACATATTTAAGAAAAATTATATTTAATTCACTTTCTTTGTGCAAATACATATTTCTTAAAATATAACTGCTATAAATGAAACACTATAGTAGTTATAATTTCTTAATTTCATAACTACAATGCTATTTATACATTATTTTGTGAAACATATTTTTTAAATGATATTGATAAACAAAAGGTGGGTAGCAACCTAAAGAAACTGCTGTTAAAAAGTAATTTAATTACCCTCTTCCACTGCTACACCCAAGAAATATTATTTTATTCATGTTTAGCTATATGAAAAACAACAGCATAAAAAAAAGGCTTCAATCAATAATACATTTAATTCGATTGATCGTGAAT
The DNA here is from genome assembly GCF_048544385.1 of Mastigoproctus giganteus. Classification (NCBI taxonomy): domain Eukaryota; kingdom Metazoa; phylum Arthropoda; class Arachnida; order Uropygi; family Thelyphonidae; genus Mastigoproctus; species Mastigoproctus giganteus. The sequence goes on from NC_143575.1 coordinate 142,356,155, forward strand.
GTAGACTGTTATACAATATTGAAAAATCGTTGCGGTGATAATTTAATACAATCTAAAATAAGTGAGTATTTTAAATTATAATCATATCACAAAGTGTTATGTTTAATTAATATGTATGTTCATTAAGCTATGTACGTAAGAATAAATTTATTTTTTATTTTGCTAACCTGTGGATTCTTTTGATTTTCACTTATCATTTAATTAGTAATAAACTTCTGGTAAGAAAGTATAAATTTGTGCTTTATATCTTTATTTTTATAGCCTGTGGATAATATTTGTCAATTTTTGCTTATTAGAATCAACATTTATTAAAATCAAATTTCAATTTGCAAACGTGATCGCTATAACTGGTGCTTACTGTGTCCATCTATCCATATATATATATACACACACACACACACACACATTCACCCCCCCCCACCATTACTAAATAATGTTACGAGTGGTATAAATCCCACCTTTTTCTTTTCGGATAAATCAAATCTTTAGTAATTGATAAATTAAGTATTAGTCTGGTTTCCCTAATTGCTGATATTTATTTTGTCGCGTTAAAATTCATAAAATTTGCAATACCATCAACAAAGATAGAAACCAGTAAAATCAAACAAATATTATTCAAAATTAGAATTAAGATATTAAATATCTTCTAAAGACCCAGCCCACTCGTAACCTTGCTTAGGAGAATGCCATGTACAGTACAGTGCAGCGGTAAAAGTTTCCGCTGTAAGGTCAAGAAAAGTCAAGGAAAGTGTCTTCCCTTGTAAACACACAAGCGCTCCAGATGCTACAGCAGGGGAAAAATTGTCTTCCCCACATAAACAACAAGATACCTTGAGCTCTTTCTCAATGATTGTGATATTGGATAACATTTTCGCTTGCCCAAAGATGGTCAAAAGTAACATCAGCGTCAGCAACGCCTTCTTAGCAACCGAGAAAATCATGACGTACCTAGGGTTTGTTGCTCGTTAAGTGATTCAGAAGAAGAGTCAACAGATTCTTTGACCATGACATGATACTCGGACCACCTAAGATTTTTGGCCTTGGAACTAGAGCATCCAATGAGACAAGCGATGGAAAAATAATGCAAAAGGGTTTGACCCTGATATAAAAGCAGAGAGTAATAATATAGAGGGGTAATAAGAGATAGGATATAGATAGAAAAGAGAATAGATGAGAATAATAAGGAGTGTGAAGATTTAGAATTAAAGAAATTAGAGAGTTCAAGAGAGAGAAGAATTAAAATAGTTCGACTTAGAAGATTAAAAGAGTCGCAATTTTTGGTTATAGTGAAAAAACGCTATCTAGTAAAAACTGCGCCAGTGCAAATTGTATTGAGGGAATCAAGTAATTTACAGCCAGCATAAACAAGCAGAGGGAAACGCCCCGAGAAGGAGGAAGTTTGAAGCAAGCAAGGGAAAAGATACAGGAGAACGGTAAGCTGAAATGTTTCATCATGTATGTATGAGAACGAGAGATTGTTTAAATGGAATATTACGGTGACGCAGTTTTAAAAGATGATTCCTTTCTAAGTTGATTTCTTTCTATGTTTTTATGTATGTTACACATGAGTTGTATTATATGTCGCGGTACAGTAGTATAGGTACCATGTATATTAATTGGTTAACATAAAGCTTTGATAATCCAATGTATGTACTTAAAATATTAAATGTCTTAAATGCTAAACGTTCACAAATATTAAATGTTTAAAATATTAAAATGTCTGGAATATTAACTGTTTTAAAGTTAAATAGAGGAGCAAAGGGTGAAAGAGATGTTGGTATCCAGTTTATATTTAACAAGGGCAAATAGCCAAATATATATATGTTTTATGGATATTATAGATTGTTATATTAACTGCATGGCCCTTGTAAGAGGAATGTAACTATAAGGAATCATGGAAATGTTAAAGCAGTATAATACTAAAAAGGTTTAAATGAAATTGCAATAACTTTTAATTTTAATAAGAAGATGAATGCTATGAGAGCGAGAGTCAGGTATATATGTGTATTTTTCTTTTGTAATGTGTTTATATATATTAGTAACAAATGATTGTTTTGTTACCAATACTGCCTCGTTGCTGTCCTCAGACCACATCAGTAATCACCTGGGGTTGATTAAGTTCAATTAAAACTATTGCGCTAGGGAAAAAATAATAATTAATTAAATTCTTCCTTAGTACACAACGCAAAACAGGTTCAAACCGCGATATAATAGAAAAATGGGTTATCAATTTCATCTGTTTGTTCAGGGTATACGAAACCTGGTTCTAAACAAAGCAACAAGGCACACAGATAGAACCATAACTATGTTGGGGGAGGTTATTGGTTAAGGAGGAAAATTTAATTATGTAGATGCAACTTAATAATAAGCCTTTATAGCAGTCACAGCTTCTCGTAATAGAAGACGCTATTTCTTCTTCACACCACAATAAATGGTTGCCGGATCATCTATCCCCATACATATTATCCTCACATATAAACCCCCAACATTTTTGTTGCCGTGACCTCCAACAATAACACCAGCTTTCAGTAGCACTTTAGCATTAGGAGAGACATATGAGGCAAGAAAGCAAGCTGATATAACATTATCAAAAAAAATAAAAATAAAAAATAACCTTCCCATTTTACCCATTCCAAATGTTTGTCTAGTTCAGCCTTAAATTCATTCAAGCTATCAATCTCCACAACAACAGATGGAAGTCTGTTCCAGCAATCAACTACCCACTGGCTAAAGGCAAACTTCTGCACATCTATTCTACAACTGTCTTTCCTCAATTTGAATCTATGTCCCCTCAGGTTCTTAGTCTTAGCAAGTGGAAGCATCCAGTCAGCATTGAGCCTGCTCAAATTGAGGCCTTATACACCTCAATCATGTCACCTCGTGAGTGCCTACTCTCCAGATGCTGCAACTTGTAGAACTTAAGCCTTTCTCATAAGTGCACCCCTTTGTTCCTCTCACCAATCATGTTGCCCTTCTCTGTACTCATTCTAGCAACTCTACATCCTTCCAAAAATGAAACCTCAAGACCTGTATGCAATACTCAAGGTGTGGTCTGACCATTGCCTTACACAAAGGGATAATCCCCTCCTTGTCTCTGCTAGCAAAATTCTTATATATCATTGAAAAAACTCCATTAGCTACTCTGGCTACCCATCTGCACTGCTCAGAGAACTTCATATCTGACTGCAAAATTATCCCGTTTTTTCATTCTCTACCTCCCTGAGTGTAGTACCACACAGTTGGTACATTTCTCTTGGGTTACTGCAACCCATATGCAGTACTTTGCATTTGTCAATGTTAAACTTCAGTTACCACTTCTCAGCCCATCTGCCTAACTTTTCTAGATCCTGTTGCAGTAGCAAACTGTCTTAAGTGTTATTAATAACCCTTCCAACCTTTGTATCATTTGCAAACTTGGACATTAAGCCTGATATACCTTCATCGATATCATTGATAAATAACAAAAAAAAAAAAAGGGCCCAGCACCGAACCCTGGGGTACTCCACTAATAACATTAGTCCACATAGAGCAGTGTCCATTTATTACCACTCCCTGCCATCTCCCACTCAAACATCCCTTTATCCATTGCAGAAACTTGCCCTTAATGCCATACCACTCCAATCTGTATAGCAGTCTTCCATGTACCACTTACCTGGGAAGGTTCTTTAATAACTCCTTTATCTGATCCAAGATAAATATATACTGTACCCTTTTCTTCATATGGAGCACCAATGGCTAAATCTGAAAGTAACAAGAGAAAAAAATTGTTTTATGTTCTCTAAGAGAAATCTAAAATTTTCCATAAAAAAAAAATAGAAAGCAATTTTTTCCCCACTTACAGATTACTATATGATAATAGCAAATCTACAGTGGCAGACAAAAAACTGCATAACCTTTAAAAAAAAAAAGTAACATTTGTAGTGAAAGGTATTGTAGGTGCATCAGTGACTTGACCATATTGCGTTGTACATGTTCGTCTCGAAACTGCATGTGCAGTGTTGTTGATTTGTCTCTTTGCTGTACGAAAAACACAAATTCCCGGGAGAAAAAGAGCATGCAACACTCGTTTGAAACAGCCTAACTCAGCCACGTTGTAAAAAGAGCCCATAAAATTTCCTCACATCATTAGCACGATTTGAACTCAGCTTTTAACACACAGTGTGGGAAGGATGGTGCTTATACAGTGACAGACAAAAAAAAAAACTATATCACCTTAAAAAAAGTAACATGTGTAGTAAAACGTATAAGATATTATTTAATTACAGTCATTTTGTTTGTCGCAAAGCAAAATGGTATTGCATCAGATAGAGCTTCTATTGCAGACAGTAATTGCAAGGTATTGCATCAGATAGAGCTTCTATTGCAGACAGTAATTGCAAGGTATTGCATCAGCTATTTCTATAAATACGGCATTGGAAGGGTACACACGCTCATTAGTATCCTGTTTTACAGAGGTGTAAGCATGGCTCCATACGTTCAGTTGACACCAAGGAAAAAAAGTGTAGCTGTTGATCTGTCCCAGGAACGGTTTTCTATGCCTGCTATCGCTGATAAAATAGGCTGCCACCAGTCAACAGTATCCCGGGTTCTGAAATTAAAGTGTGAAACTGGTGATGTGAAGAGAAGACCTGGATCAGGCCGTAAGAAAGTGACTACGCCTTCCCAAGATCGATATTTGAAATGGATATGCTTTCATAATTGCCATGCTAGTGCTCCTGATCTAAAACTGGACTTTGAGATAGCCTCTGGTGTTGAAACAAGTGCAATGAACCATCCAAAGACGGCTTACGGAATGTGATCTGCATGCCTATCAGGCCCAAAAAGAAGCCTTTGTTGACCCAACAAATGAGGAAGAAGCGACTTGCTTGAGCTAAAACACGTTTCATGGACAAAAGAGCAATGGGACACAAGTCATCTTTTCTGACGAATCTAAATTCAACCTGCATGGCTCGGATGGGAAGCGACGTCAGAAGACAAAAATTAGAGGCATACCATCCTGACTGCATAACACCAACTGTAAAGTTACCTAGAAGTTGGTTGGTTGGTTGGTTGGTTGTTGGGTTTTATTGGCGCATTAGCAACTAAGGCTATAATGTGCCAAAACCATACCTAGAGGTCAAATGGTCTGGAGATGCATAACAAGCAAAGGGGTGAGGCAAATTAAGTTTATTAATGGAACGGTAAATGCAGAAACTTACATTGCTATCTTCTAAGAGTGCCTGAAACCTGTTATTAAGAATCACACACAGAACGTACAAAATTGCATTTTTCAACAGGACTCATCACCTTGCCACACAGAAGAATTGGTAAGTTTTATGCTATTTAGATTTAATGATGAGTTTGTTTTCTTGTCTCACAAGGCTTAAAGGTCTAACACTGTAATGCCAGAAATGCTGGCATTACAGTGTTAGACTGGCCTGGCGACAGTGCAGGTTTGAATCCTACTGAAAATTGCTGGCATATAATATTGTCTAAAATGGCTCAGTTTGTTTGTTTGTTAGGAGCATTAGCAACTAAGGCCATGTTGCTCCGGGATATGCGGTGGTCATTCCCTGACCTTACCGCATCCTCCGTATTTGGTGGTGACGGGCTCGAACCCCGGTCTAATCAAGAAGCGTGTGCTGCGCACTGCTGCTCCTTCCCACCTGGCTACCGAGGCGCCAAAAATGGCTCAGAAGAAGCCAACAAGTAAGATTCAGCTGCAGGAGAGCAGTGTAAGGGTGTAGTACCACAAAATTGGACAACTCTATGCCAGTTCGTTGCAAGGCTGCAATTGCAGCTCGAGGAGGAACAACAAAATACTGAGGACTTATTTTGCTGATTTACAGTACATAATACTATTATGTTAACTTGTCATTTCAGTTTGTACATGTAAATGGAATAAAATGTATGTTTGGTTGTCATGATTTTTCATATTTCCATTAATTATGCAGTTTACCCTTTGTGAAGATATTTATTGCAATTAGGTATATCAGGCGGAGTCTTTTTATTGGATTTCATTCACAGAGAAATATAACCCATCTAACAAATGCATTTCGAACATTTCTGCAATCCATAATGCAGCACAAACACATTATTTGCAAAATTCACAAGTGATGCAGTTTTTTGTCTGCCACTGTATATGTTAGAGGATCCTCTCTGTAATAGAATGATTTTTCCATGTGACTCATTTGGAGAGAGGGAGAGGTCTGGGTTTGAGTCCCATCATAGACTGGAGGAATTTTAAAAGGTTTCTTCAATCAGGACTGCAGTTAACTAATCTCAAGTGGAGGGATAGGGTTTTTCCTCAAAAGTTATTTTGAGTTTTTCAGCTTGAGGAATCTGACAAATACATGCAAATTGGCCTGGAAAACATACAGGTATAACAGACATGGCATGATATGATCTAAATCAATGAATCTAATCCTTTCACTGTGTTTATCAGAGACTGCTCCCGAGTTTTTAGGAAAAAAATCTAAATGGGAATGGAGGAAATGAAGCTTTAATGACATGTTGCATCAGAGCTCTCTGTGCATTAAAATTAGCTAATTCACAATTTCACTGTAATTTGGTGATTTCTCATCATCTAAAAAGTTCTAGCAGATGTTTTCGAATGCCATTCAGGTTCTTATTTCTGTAGCATTTAATTTTTAGTAAATTCCTCATCTTGATATAGCACTTTGATTTGAGGACCCAAAAAAATTCCCTCTTATCTTGGCTTCACTGATTCCAGGAAACTTTTGCCTCAAACAGGAAAATCCTTCTCTTTTTTGTCCATCGCCTTCAATTTTTTTCCCTTAAACCTAGCTTGATGTGCAATGGAGGTAAATAGATTTTTGACTTATCCACCAAGGGGGGGGGGAGATATACTACATTTTTCTGCCCTGGTGTACTTTCTGAATGGTCTGGCGATTTAGTGGCCCTGTAGTGGCTGTTGTTGTTGTTATTTGGTTTTTAGGAGCATTAGCAACTAAGGCCATAATTGCTCCAGGGATATGCAGTGGTCATTCCCTGACTTTTCCGCATCCTCCATATTTGGTGGTCATGGGCTCGAACCCCGGTCTAATCAAGAAGCGTGTGCTGAGCACTGCTGCTCCTGCCCACCTGGCTATGGAGGCACCCCTGCAGTGGCAATCCTTTGCTTAGCTGTCCCACTTGCATAAAAAAAAACAGCAGTATTAGCATTAGCAGAGGCATATGATGCAAGAAAGCAAGCTTGTTCAACATCAGCCAAAAAAAAAAAAAAAAAACCACTACCCCCATTTCACCCCTCCGTTCGTTCGAAATACCTGTCCAGCTGAGCCTTAAATTTGTTTACGCTATCAACTTCAACAACAAGTGATGGAAGTCTATTCCACAAACCAACTGCCCGCTGGCTAAAGGCAAATTTCCGCACATCTATCCGACATCCGTCCTTCCTCAGTTTGAATTTATGCCCTCTCAGGTGATTATTCTGAGCAAGAGGAAGAATCCCATCAGCATTGAGCATGCTCAAGCCATTCAAAGCCTTATACACCTCTATCAGATCACCTCGCCGATGCCTAGTCTCCAGACTCTGTAATTTGCAAAACTTAAGCCTTTCTTCGTAAGAGCAACCCTTTGTTCCATTCACTAATCTTGTTGCCCTTCTCTGTACTCGTTCCAGCAGCTCTACATCCTTCTTGAAATGAGGCCTCCAGACCTGTATACAGTACTCAAGGTGTGGCCTGACCAATGCCTTATACAAGGGAATAATCACATCCCTATCCCTGCTAGACAAATTCTTGTATATCATTGACAAGACACCATGAGCTACTCTTGCAGCTCGTCTGCACTGCTCAGAGAACTTCATATCTGCCTGCACAATTACCCCCAGGTCCTTTTCATTCTCTACCACTGTCAGCGTAGTACCACAGAGTTGATACGTTGATCTTGGGTTACTGTTTCCCATATGTAGTACTTTACATTTGTCAATGTTAAACTTCATTTGCCACCTCTAGGCCCATCTGCTAAACCTTTCCAGATCCTGTTGCAGCAGCATAGCATCAGTAGTGTCCTTAACAACCCTGCCAACCTTTGTATCGTCTGCAAACTTGGACATTAAGCTTGATATACGATCATCAATATCATTTATAAATACAGAAAACAACAATGGACCCAACACTGAACCCTGAGGAACTCCACTAATAACATTAGTCCACGTTGAGCAGTGTCCATTGATTACCACTCTCTGTCTTCTGCCCCTCAACCATCCCTTTATCCATAGCAGCAATTTGCCTCCAATGCCACACTGCTCCAATTTGTGCAGCAGTCTTCCATGTGCAACAGTATCAAAAGCCTTTCTAAGATCCAAGTATATAATATCAAAGTTATTCCCTGCATCCAGTTCTTTTGTGACTACATCATAGTATCCAATAAAATTGGTCAGACAAGACCTGCCCTTAACAAAACCATGCTGTGTCTGAGCTATAACTGAATTCTTGTCTAGATGATCCTGCAGTGCTTCTTTAACCAGCGCCTCCATTAATTTTCCTGGAACCGAAGTTAAACTAACAGGTCTATAATTACTTGTGTCAGCCTTTGATCCTCCTTTGTGAATTGGGGTTACATTTGCACATCTCCAGTCTATGGGTACCTCCCCTGAATCCAAACAAGCTCTCATAATTATGACTAGGGGTTTGCTTACTTCCTTTGCTGCCTCCTTTAATATAACTGGATAGATCCCATCCACCCCGGGTGCCTTTTTTATGTTTATCCTCAACAATTTCTACTCCACTTTCCTCTCAGTTATTAGAAAATCATCTAGCTCACTGCCAATGTTTACTTCACCTACGACATTCCCCTTCCTGAATAACTCCTCATGTGTGAATTTAGATGCAAAATACTCGTTTAGATTGTTAGCCACCTGAGCAGGATCCTCAACTGTTGACCCATCAACATCCAGTGGACCAATCTGATTCATCCCTTTCCTTCTTGAGTTTAAATAGGTAAAGAACTCTTTTCTGTTTTTCTTTGCATCCTTTGCCAAGGATTTCTCATAATCTGCCTTTGCCTGCCTAATCTCCTTTGTGACTTGGTTACAGACCAACTTATATCTATCATAGGCTTCCATGTCACCCATGAATTTGTATGTATCCCATGCATTTTTCTTCTCTGCCATATGTCTCATTAGTTCATCTGACAACCATTTAGGCCTGAACCTTGAACAATATTTCTTGGTTGGTATGTAAAGCCTGGTAGCTTCCAAGATTAGTTCCTTGAATGCTTCCTATTTTGAATTTGCTGTTGGTAACATCATCAGTTGGTTTCACTGTATAGAATTTAAGTACTGTCTCAGACCATCATAGTCGCCTTTACGAAAGCAAAAACCCTTCCCTTTACCTCTGATGGTAGTTACCTCCTTGAGTAAATCCCACTTCAGCACACTGTGATCACTGCCACCTAGTGGTTCATTTATCTGCAGATTCTTAATGCATGAAGAATCACTACTGATAATCAGATCAAGAGTATTACTCCCTCTAGTTGCCTCCCGAACATGCTGGTGTAGAAAACAATCTTCCAATAAATCCACAAAAGCCTTGCTAGTGTGTGAGTGACCAACCCACAAATTCCAGTCAATATCTGGGAAATTAAAATCCCCCAGAGAGTAAATCAGACTCTCTGATTTACTGGCCCATTCTATTTCCCTGTACAGTATCTTATTATACTCATCAGAGTCATTAGGCCTATAGCACACTCCTGCTCTCAATTTTGGTTTACTTATGCATATGTCACACCAAACTGACTCGACACTGCTCTGTCCATCGATGTCGACTGGCTTCACTTCCTTGGATTTTAGGTGTTTCTTAACTAATAGCATAACCCCTCCTCCCTTCCTATCCTGTCTATCCTTTCTGTAGATGTTGTACTCCCCAAATTCTAGTTCTGCATTCCTTATATCTGTGTGACACCACGTCTCTGATATCCCAACAATATCTGCCTTTGATGTTTTGAGCAATACCTCAAATTCATCAAATTTATTTACTAAACTCCTAGCATTGGTGTACACACAAGTATACATGCACCTGTTTCTATTCTTAGCTACCCTAACACAACCCATGTATTTACTTGTACCCCAATGACTTCCAGCAGTCTCTGAAATATCCTGCATCTTGTTTTTCAGGCTTCTGCTCATTCCAATAGAAGCAGTGCAAGAATCTCTTTCACCTCTGCCAGTGGCTACTGTTAATCTATTAGTCTTTGTCTCCCCCCAGGCTAGCAGTTTTTCGACCCACCTAGCACTGCCTCGATAGCATCAGCAAATATTCTTGCACCCTTTCTATTTAAGTGTATCCCATCCCTGTAGAAGCAATCTCTCCTGTTAACAAGTACAGTCCAGGCTGAAAAAAATTCTACCCCTTGAGCCTTGCACAATCTTTCCAGGGCCGAATTGATCGATAAGGTATTTAGTGTGTTCACCTTATAAACCCAGTCAGCAAAGCTACCACTTTTTGGTCAGCACAGATATTCCGTTTGTATTCTTGATAGCATATTTTTTGCAAAAGAACCTGTAGGTTCTTGTACTTTACCTTCATGCGAAATGCATGGGCCAATTGTATAGATGGATACTTATTTCCATTATGAAGCAACACTGCTTTCAAACTGACCTTGGATGAATCAATGAAAAGTCTCAATGCTTGGGGACATGCTACAGATGTAACTCTTTCATTAATTCCTGGACATTGTTAAAATAAACCAAAGCATTACCCATGGAATAATAATTTATTACATTAGATTGCTCTCCCTATAAAAAGACACCTTGATAACTTTTTCAAGAAGTTTCCACTGTTGAAGCCATGATCCTAGTAATCGAGCCTTGGGTTTGGAAAGGTCCAAATCTCTGATCAAACCGTTCAAAATTCTGCCTGAGTGATTAGATGTGGCTTTGCAGTATCAAGAGTTGAAAAGTCTGGATCTGTACTTGTTCTGGGTTCTGCATCTTCTAGAGACTCCTTTTCTGATCTTGAATCAGAGTCGAGTCTAAGTTTCTGGTGGTTTGACACATGGCATCTGGTGGTTTGGCACTAGCCATAGAGCAGAAAGTATGTTTGGATAATCTACTTTATGCTTTGAATTCCCAGAAAAACCAGAAATATTGATCATGCAAAAGTAACAACCATTTGTCGTTTTGAGGTTCCTGCCATATCACTCAAACAGCAAAAGGCATCGATTTATGACTACCTCTAAGCCAGCCTCTTAATGTCCTTGAATTATTTGGAAAAAAGATTTGGGAGTTTAAAAAAAAAAGACGTCTTTAGAAGGAACAAATATTGTTGGAACAGTGTAATTTGTACATATTTCTTATACAGATATCAATGCTGTATATTAATGATTTTTTGTGTGTCATAAAAATGTTTATGTCCTTTTAATTTGGTTCACTTATAACTTATCTAACCCTTTTCAAGAGAATTTTTTTTTTAAATACAGTTTTTTTTTAGCAAATGAGTATTTTGATTAATGAAATCTCAATTATGGAAGTCATTTAATTATACCTAACACTAGTTTTACATGCATATACTTGCAACATTTACACTATAAGTCAACAAAATTATTTGTAACAAAAATTTGGGGAGAAACAGAACTACTTGTTTTGCAAAAAAACAGAACAAAATAAACAGGACAAAAAATATTCAGTCTCTCAACTTTATATCAAAAAGACAATGATTTATTGTCTTTTTGCAATGAAAACAAAAACAATGAATTTTTCTTAGATGTAGTAAGGACATGACTTTTAATGTTTCAATAATTAATCTAATAATACAAATTAGTTTAAATAGATAAAAACCCACAACAAATAATTCAACTTCCATATAAGTTTATTTCATTTTCATTTCACAACTTTCATTTTTTTAGTGAAATTTTGAAGTAAGAAAACAGAAAATCAGTCTTTCTTTTTGCAGGTTTCTTTGCATGCTTTCATAATTTCTATCACAGTTGGTGTAAATTTGTTAACTTCAAAAGCATTCTGCAATACCTTTTGTTAAACTGTTATTAACCTCATCTAATAGGTTATCTGATGTACAAACTTGAACTTCTTTGCATCATTTTAACTTAATTTCAAGAACTGAAATTCCACCCTTGTATTTTGCAATTTTACACTTATCACTTTTTTGCCTTTGTTTCCAAACTGCTTCTTTCTCAGTTTTCTTTTCATTCCAAGTTAGTTATTATAGTCTTTATACAGAGTGTTGCTATCAAAAGGCACCAGGAATTATCTTGCTTATTTTTAGAATTAGGTTTTGTTATCTAGAGCTTTTTTGTCATATTCGGGCTGAAATTTGTGAATTTGTTGTTAAAATTGAACTAGGCTAATGAGACTATTTTACAATTTATAATTACAATTTTTCCTAACAGACTGCTTCTCTTTCAATGGGAAAATTGTTTCCCATTTTCACTTTAGTCTAAGAGCATCATCTCTGTACTTCTGAAATGAAAGTAAACCAATTTTGTTTGAAGATAAAACAAACAATGGTTGCATGTGGTGTTTCTTCCTCTCTATACTCATATTTGGCAGTTTGTGTCATGTCACTGCACACTGTGACTGTCATATTATTATTATTTCTTCTTCTTCACATAAATGGGGTAGTTTGCAGTGAGATATGAGGTTCTCTGAGCAGTGTGAACAGGCTGCCAGGAATTCAATGATATAAAGGAATTTTGCTAGCAGGAATAAGGAGGAGATTATCCTGTTGTAAAGGCAATGTTGTTTATCATAGAAGAGGAAACTATAAAGTCTTAACATCCTTCACACAGAAAGTACTCGAAATGCACAGAACTATCCAAAGAATGGCAATTCAGCCCACCAGCAATTAACCAATAGTTAAAATTGCCCACATCCCCCACCATACCCAGATGATGGCTTAAAAACTGTCAGGATAGCAGTATTCTGCACCCTGACAGAAACCTGACATGACAAAACCGGATTGACCCCAAGACTACCCCTGCCATGTGTAGGAACCTGAGACCCTACACCAAATAATTACTTATTTAAGGGAGGGAGATGTAGAAGCAGCTAGGGAAGCAGATTAGCTGAAAAATATCAGTAAGATAGTAGCAAGGGGATGCAATGTAGAATGAATGAGAATGAAAGACAGAATGAACAGGCTGGGCACTGAGTGAAAGAGTGAATTAGGAATTATGAAAAAAGTGAATAAATGTCAGTTTTGGTGAAAGAAAGAATGACCCAGCACAAGGGAAAGAGAGAGAGAGAGAGAGATTGAATGAGTGTTATGGTGAATGGGAATGAGTGGAAGAGCAAATGTAACTGGCTGAAAGAATACAAAGTTAATAATAACTTACACTACTTTATATATACTAACAAACATTTACTAACAACACAAACACTATCACTGCATTTTCCCCTGGCCTGCAAAAAACTTGCAGCTTGGCCTGCACCACAACTGAAGAATAACAGTAAGTTGAGGTGCCCAGAGAGTGTAAAGTGTGTTAGTTGTCTGATGGCACCAGGAGTTTCCCCCATCTCCGTGTTGTATTCTTTGTGAGTCATACAGAATTCTGTGGAGGCCAGAGATTTAAAAAGTGTGTGGGGAGTGGTCTGTTGTGTAGTGTTATGTTCTGTTGTTTCTCTGACCATTTAGCTGTTGGGCCCCCTTATTGGGACCCACCGTTGCCCACACTTTGCCATGAAGAGGCAAGTCAGGCACCCAGTAATTTATTTAACTACTCTGGCAGGCTCCACCACCTAATTTCCAAGGATTTCAGTGGCAAGGCTGGAAAAAAAAAAAAAAAAAGGGGGGGGGGCCAGGTTACACTAGAATTTGGCCGAAAGAGATTTACAAGAAAGCAGTAGAATTTAGACGTTGATTAGAATTTGGCGGTCTTCAGTCAACCCCCTTCTCTCACTAAACTGATCAAGTACACCCCTTAACAATGCCGCCAAATTCTAATCAACGTCTAAATTCTACTGCTTTCTTGTAAATCTCTTTCGGCCAAATTCTAGTGTAACTCCCCCCTCCACCTTTTTTTTCCAGCCTTGCCACTGAAATCCTTGGAAATTAGGTGGTGGAGCCTGCCAGAGTACTTAAATAAATTACTGGGTGGCTGACTTGCCTCTTCATGGCAAAGTGTGGGCAACAGTGGGTCACAATAGGGGGGCCTAACAGCTAAATGGTCAGAGGAAAGAACAGAAACAACTGGAGGGAGGAGACAGGTCTCTGTCTCCTCCCTCCCCTGCCTGGGGATGGGGTTTTAAAGGGAACCGGGTTAGAGTACCGAATTCAGATTGCCAATGGTGTGTCAGCAGCAAAGCCGCAGAATGTCTTCGTCAGCGTGATGGTTGTCATGTCCAAGTAGTGTCGAATCTGGTAGGAAGGTTAAGCTGCCCTTCCTGCTCCGGGGGTGGGATATGTTAGCTGGCAGTGGGGAACCCACCAGGCAAAGGGGTGGGGAGAGACACACATTTACTTCATTCATAATCTGCATTCCCGCTCTACTTGCATTCTATTTTTTTTTAATATACTTTTTTTTCTTCTGAGTTTCATACATATATATATATATCCTCACACTCATTCAGCAGTGCAGAAAGCAAGAGTCAAGCAAATGAAATGAATGCCAGAATGATGAATGAGAGTGTAACTGTGTGAGAAAAAGAACACAAACCATAAATGTTACAGTTAAGTTTCAACCCTAGTTTCAATCATTTATATTCTTACTTATTTAACTATTATGCATTAGTATTAAATTTACATTACACACCACTGCATATGTGTGAGAAAAAAGATGAATGAGTGAGTGAAGGGAAAAAAAAAAAAAAAAATATATATATATATATATACAGGGTGTCTCAAAAATATTGGTACAAACGTTTAGAGGAGGTAGGTAACATCTAAAGGAATGTGAATCGCATAGGAACCCATAACTGGAAACATCACAGGAAAGTAAGGATTTACTTTCCCATGGTAGGATTTATCGGACTTTGATAAAGGACAGATTGTGGGTGCTCCACGAGCTGGTGCCTCAATTTCCCAAACAGCTGAATTGGTGGGGTGTTCAAGAGCCACCGTAGTTAAAGTGTACCAGGACTGGAGTCAAAATGGTCAAACAACGACCAAAAGGCAAAAATTGCAAAGGTCAGCAAAAGGTTGATGTTAGAGGTGAGCACCGGGTCCGACGACTCGTACAAGTGAATAGGCACAGCACTGTTAAAGAGTTGACTACCCAATACAACATGGGCCAACCTAGACAACAATATCTGGCATGACCATACGTCGCATGCTCACATGTATGGGCTATACCAGCAGACGACTCCTGTAGCATCCTCTCCTAACTAAGGTTCATTGGCGTAAAAGACTTGTCTCATGCAAAGAGCATGCAAGTTGGATGTTAGAAGACTGGAAGAAGTTGTGCTGGTCAGATGAGTCACGTTATTTACTCCACACCATGGATGGTAGTGTATGGATGTGGCGTCAACAACATGAGGCTCTTGATCCATCATGCATGGTATCAAAAGTGGAGGTGGTTGCCAGGTGTGGGGCATGTTTCACTGGCAGGAACTTGGACCCCTGGTGCATGTGGAATAGCATATCAGTGGTCTTCGCTATCGTCAACTGCTTGCTGTCTGTGTACACCCCCCTATGTTACACTTTTTCCCGAATGGTGATGGTGTCTTCCAAGATGACAATGCGCCGAGTCTAATAGGAATGATTTGCGGAACACAGTTCTGACTTCCAGCATATCGATTGGCCTCCGAACTTCCCCCAATATCAATCTCATAGAGCACTTGTGGGACACTATGGAAAGGCATATCAGGTAGCTGGATACACCAATCACCTCCATATCTGCATTGCTGACCGCATTACACACAGCTTGGTTGGCCATACCTCCCAAATGCTTCTGACATCTTGTTGAATCAATGCCATGTCGGAGAGCTGCTGTACTGAGGGCAAAAGGAAACATACAAAGTATCAAGTAGGTGGTCGTAATTCAGTGATTATTCAGCATATAATCCAATTTTAACATCAAATTCAAATATTTTAGCCCAAATGTGATAATAACGGTCCAAACAACAAATATTCTAAATCTAAAAGTAAGTAAGATAGATCCCATTGCCTTTTAATTCAACATCCTGTATACATGCTGTACAAAGCTTTACAATTGCTTAGTAGAGGAACAGGTTCTGGATAATTTAACTTATTCCTAAAAGTATCACTAACTTTCATTTCAATTTCTTACTTTCAATTGCAGCTATATAATGTCATATTATGTGTGCTTTAACTTATTCCTAAAATTTTATTCCTAGAATTTAACTTATTCCTAAAAGTATCACTAACTTTCATTTCAATTTCTTACTTCAAATTTCAGCTATATAATGTCATATTATGTGTGCTATATCATAGGACAATGCAACGCATTTATAACCCTGTCTACTGTTACATATTTTGACTTCCAGTTGAAGGTTTATTATTTGGGGGGGGGGGAGAAACAGTCCAATGCTGATCAATTCTTTTATGCTTCATTTCATCTATTTACAGAAGCTTCCACTCATCCATTAGTGAACCAACTTCAATATCCAACAACTAATTTTAGGATATCTCTTAAACTTCTATAGTTACACCTTTAATGAAGTATTTTTGCTGATAAATACTTCAGGAAGTGATCCCATCCTATTATTTTCTTCCTAATAATGACTTTCTGTTGCAACTATGTTTTGGACACCAAAAGCATTACATTACAACGATCTGGTCCAGTCCTTTAGCACTTAAGTCTTAAGGTCCAGTCTTAAGTTATTTTCACAAATTAATTTTCTTTCTCCATTCATTCCTACTGCAATTTTCCTGCTTTTAAAAGGCTCTACAAACCTTGTTTCATTGTTGGGAATTCTAATTTGGAGCTTTCAAATGGTTAGCAAGTGATATATTCACTCAGTCATGGGGATTGAACAACAGAAGTACATAAGTTGAAAAGATACTTTTTAATCAAAATTTAACATTCCATAAATAACTCTTAAGTTAAAATTAATATATCATTAGAAAACTGTGTGCTAAACTTTATTACCTATAAATCCATCTTGATTAAGGTCACCTGAACTTGCCATGGCAAAACCAAATCTTGATTCTGGTTTTCCTGTGAGTTTCATTGGTTGTGAACTAAATCCCTAAATAATAAAATAATCCCTAAACTAAATTCCTCAATGTAAAATTACTGAAAGAAACAAAAATATTTTTAAAATTATTCCATGAAAAAATATATATATATATTAAAATTACAGTCTTACCTCTCTTTCACAAACTTCCATAGAATTTTTCATGTCACAAACTTTTTGATTTCCCCTTGGTAATACATTGAAAATAGTTTCCGTATAATGAACTGATTGAGAGACCAGGGCATGCATTGTTCGCACCTCTGGACTTTAGGCAGTAGAGCTGATGCTGTAGAAGCATGAATTAAGAGCTAAAATGGAAAGATGGAAGGTTTTGGGAGAGGCCTTTGCCCAGCAGTGGCCTCTTTGGGAGAGGCCTTTGCCCAGTAGTGACCAGCGCAACTTCTCAGTACTGAGAAGTCATGCTGGTCAACTGATATCTATGTGTTGATAGCCATTGGCAAAGATTAAGGCATATTCCCAATGCGGGCATTGGCTCTGGTCAACCTATTTTCTACCGTAAGCATCCTATTAGAGAATTAGGAGAGAGCGATTTTCCTTTATCCCGAAAATTCCTCTGTTGTTTCGAAGAAATGAGTCATCCACACTTTCACTAAATTTCACCCATCTCTGTTTACATGGTAGGTACAAGTGGTCCCTAAATCAGTTTTGTTTTAGCTGCTGTGCATGTAACCTCACAGTGTCTAAAAAGAAATCCTCGAGTGTAGTGTGAAAAAGTGGAAGTGCTTAATAGTGCAGATAGGGGCGTAAAAAAAAAGGAAAGAAAAATTGCTTTAAAATTTGATATTCCTGCCAGTAGTGTGTTAACCATTCTGAAAAACTGTTTTGATTTTCAAACTGTTTGTGGAAATGGGACCCAGTTGGAAGTGTGCAAAATTATGCCTGTATGAAGATGAAGCAGTTTTTAAGCGGATAAAGTTGATTCAAGACCAAAACGTGTCGATATCAGGGCCATTAATAAAAGCAAAGGCAATGAAGCATGTATCTTTTCTGGGGCATAAAACATTCCAAGCCAGTTCTGGTTGGGTGGACAAATTTAAACAGCAGCATGGCTTACCCGAAAAAGTTATTTCTGATGAAAGTGGAGTTTCAATTAAAGAAGACTATACCTAATGGAAAGAAACAGTTTTGAAAAAAAAAAAAAAAAATTTTGAACAGTGGATTTTAAATTTTGATGATAGAAAAAAAACAGAAAAATCATACTGACTGTCAAACAACTGCCATGTCCACCTTCACTCGATAATTTCAAAACTTACAAGTGAGAAGCTTGTTTTCTTCCTTCTGAATACCTCGTCTAAACTGCAGCCAATGATTTTAAAATGCACTACTGAAGGCACATACCAAAAAAAACTATACTGAGAATAGAAACCAACCAACCTGTAGATTCTGTTATAGATTTGCAGATGTGCATATCAGAGTTGGCGAAAGTGTGGAGTCAAGATGTGAAATGATTAAGAATTGTTTGCAAAAGCAGGTTTATTAAAATGCCAATAACAGCGATGAGAGGGATGAACTACTACAAGACACTGAGCAGTCTTGGGAATAACTTCAAGTGAGAAGTTTGATCAGTAGAGAAATTGTTCTTGACAAATTTTTAGGAGTTGATAATGATTTCATAGTAGCTGAATATCCGAGTGACTCCAACATTTTGGAGGATATTTAAAGAATTAGTGACAATATCAACAATGAGTTGGATGAAAATGAGGGCAACAGCAATATTAAACCTTCCAAATGCTGCCAACAAGAAATGTTGGCAGCATTTAAACCTTTGCATCAAGGCTTTCAGTGGGAGGAAATTTTAACAGAAAATATATTTTAGTGTTTAAACAAATGTGAACATTTTTATGAATGGTGCACAGTAGAATCCAGTGTACAACAAAAAATAACCAAATATTTCACAACATAATTCTTAAAAGTGTACTAATATATTGTTGTGCATCATATAGGTAGCCATTTCTTAATTTTCATCTTATTGGATTTCTCCATTGTATCAATGGTTATCCTGTACCTAGTTTATTTATTTATTTATTTCTGTTATATTTTGTTCCTCCATTCTTTTCTGTCCTCCCAGTCCCCGTTCTTCAATTTCCTTTTTTCCATAGCTGCCCTCACTCCCTCCCTCCATTCATGATCGTCTTCCTCTCTTTTTCCTTCTAGGAGGTATCCATTCTATTGCTTTTTTTGGTATCCTCTCTTCCTCCATTCTTTCTTATGATGTTTTTTTGAACGTCCATTGCTTTTCTTATATCTTCATTCCTGACTCTTTCCAATTTAGATCTTCAGACCAGTCTTCTCCAAAAATCCATCTCGACAGCTAATAATTTCTTCTTTTGCCTTTCCTTTATAGTCCAAACCTCAGATCCATATAGTAAGATACTTTGGAAAATTGCATTATATATTAATCATTTGGTTTTTGGAAATATGTATTAATACACATATTAAGAAATGTGTATTAATACACATTTCTTGATATGTATGTATGTATTAATAAAATAATTGTTTTAAAATGTTAGAAAATTTATTCATTCCCACTTTTTTCTGATTTATTTCCCATCTTTTACTGTATTTCTGAATTTATAGTAGTTTTCACTGTTAAAAAGGTCTTATTTTTTTATAACAAAATTTCTGTTTAATGAATTTTTTCAGAGGAACAGCCGATTCGTTATACAGAGGTCTGACTGTATATATGCTACCATTTCCTTGGCATTTTTCTTTGTTATTTAAATAAACAGGATCAGCACTTAACTAAGAAATAATATCAACAAATATTATTAGGCACATCAATAAGTTGAAAATAGTACAATGTCCATCACCTAAGTTTTAATAGGTAGATATAGCAGCTGATTGATAAGTCAAGGTGGTATATCAATTGTCCTGTGAAGAAATAAAAAAACAAGGCCACCTTGGACAGATACATGTGTCAAGATCCTCTTGACACATTTTTTATATTCTGGAAAGTTATTTGCAACCAACTTGCCACTTTACAGTCCCAATTAGGCATTTTCAAAAATGCACATATCAGAAATTACAGTTTTCATTTCAAAGATGAAATTTTTGGAGAGGTGATTTCTACCAGTTTTTAAATTAGTTCAGGTTGATATATTCAAATGATTTTTTCTATAAATACTGTGATTTTAATTTATTTATTTGAACTCAATGTAAAATTACTGATAAAATTTGATTTCTTGCTGAACTTTTGGAAACCAATGTTTTTCTGACTATATATTAATTATGTAAACAAAATTATTTTCAATATTGTTTATTCTGACAATCAACCACCCACTGGCTGAAGGAAAACTACCACACATCTATCCTACAACCATCCTTCCTCAACTTAAATTTATGCCACCCTCATGTGCATGTCATCTCAGAGAGAGAGTGAAGGATGCCATACATATTCAACTTACTCAAGCCATTCAAGACCTTAAACACCTCAATTAGATCACCCCACAGGCACCTAAGTATGCAGAAGCTGCAAATTGAGGAACTGACGCCTTTCTGGGTAATGATACCTTCTTGTTCCCTTCACAAATCTGATTTCCCTTCTCTGCACACATTCCAGCAGATCTACAAAAGTGAGGCCCAAATACCTGTATACAATACACAAGATGTAGCCTAACCATGGCCTTGAAAAGAGGGATAATCACCTTCTTATTCTGGTACATCATTGACATAAATTCATGAGCTGCTTTGGCAGCATTAGCATTAGCATTAGTAGAGGCATTTGATGCAAGAAAGCAAGCTTATGCAGCATCAGCCAAAAAAAAAAAAAAAAAAACCACTTCCACTTCACCCCTCTGTTCGTTCAAAATACCTGTCCAGCTGAGCCTTAAACTTATTTAGGCTATCAACCTCCACCACAAGGGATGGAAGTCTGTTCCACCAACCAACCACCCGCTGGCTAAAGGCAAATTTCTGCACGTCTATCCTACATCTGTCTTTCCTCAATTTGAATTTATGCCCTCTCAGGTGATTTTTCTGAGCTAGAGGAAGAATCCCATCAGCATTGAGCATGCTTAAACCATTCAAGGCTTTATACACCTCTATCAGATCACCTCGCTGGTGCCTAGTCTCCAGACACTGTAATTTGCAAAACTTAAGCCTTTCTTTGTAAGAGCACCCCTTTGTTCCATTCACTAATCTTGTTGCCCCTCTCTGTACTCGTTCCAGCAGCTCTACATCCTTCTTGAAATGAGGCCTCCAGACCTGTATACAGTACTCTAGGTGTGGCCTGACCATCGCCTTATACAATGGAATAATCACCTCCTTATCCCTGCTGGAAAAATTCCTGTATATCATTGACAATACTCCATGAGCTACTCTTGCAGCCCGTCTGCACTGCTCAGAGAACTTCATATCTGCCTGCACAACCACCCCCAAGTCCCTTTCATGCTCTACCACTGTCAGTGTAGTACCACAGAGTTGATACATTGCTCTGGGGTTGCTGTTTCCCCATGTGTAGTACTTTACATTTGTCAATGTTAAACTTCATTTGCCACCTCTCAGCCCATCTGCTCAACCTTTCCAGATCCTGTTGCAGCAGCATAGTGTCAGTAGTGTCCTTGACAACCCTGCCAACCTTTGTATCGTCTGCAAACTTGGACATTAAGCCCGATATACCATCATCAATATCATTTATAAATACAGAAAACAATAATGGACCCAACACTGAGCCCTGAGGGACTCCACTAATAACATCAGTCCACGATGAGCAGTGTCCATTGATTACCACTCTCTGTCTTCTCCCCCTCAACCACCCCTTTATCCATAGCAGCAATTTGCCTCCAATGTCACACTGCTCCAATTTGTGTAGCAGTCTTCCATGTGCAACAGTATCAAAAGCCTTTCTAAGATCCAAGTATATAATATCAAAGTTATTCCCTGCATCCAGTTCTTTTGTGACTGCATCATAGTATCCAATCAAGTTGGTCAGGCAAGACTTCCCCTTAACAAAACCATGCTGTGTCTGAGCTATAACTGAAGTCTTGTCTAAATGATCCTGCAGTGCTTCTTTAACCAGTGCCTCCATTACTTTTCCTGGAACAGAAGTTAGGCTCACAGGTCTATAATTACTTGTGTCAGCCTTTGATCCTCCTTTGTGAATTGGGGTCACATTTGCACATTTCCAGTCTATGGGTACCTCCCCTGAGTCCAAGGAAGCTCTCATAATTATGGCTAAGGGTTTGCTTACTTCCTTTGCTGCCTCCTTTAACATAACTGGATAGATCCCATCCACCCCGGGTGCCTTTCTTGTCTTTATCTTCAACAGTTTCTCCTCCACTTTACTCCCAGTTATTTCAAGATTCTGTAGCTTACTGCTAGAGTTGAATACACCTCTGGCATTCCCCTCGCTGAATAACTCCTCATGTGTGAATGTCGATGCAAAATATTCATTTAGTTTGTTAGCTACCTGAGCAGAATCATCAACACTTGACCCATCAATATCAAGTGGACCAATCTGATTCATCCCCTTCCTTCTAGAGTTTACATAAGTAAAGAACTCTTTGCTGTTTTTCTTTGCATCCCTTGCCAAGGATTTCTCGTAATCTGCCTTCGCCTGCCTAACCTCCTTTGTAACTTGGTTGCATATCAACTTGTATCTATCATAGGCTTCTGTGTCATGTGTTAATTTGTATGTATCCCATGCATTTTTCTTCTCTGCCATATGCCTCATTAGTTCATCTGACATCCATTTTGGCCTAAACCTTGAACAATATTTCTTAGTTGGTATGTAAAGCCTAGTAGCTTCCAAGATAAGTTCTTTGAATGCTTCCCATTTTGAATTTGCTGTTGGTAACATCATCAGTTGGTCCCACTGTATAGAATTTAAATACTGTCTCAGTCCATCGTAGTCGCCTTTACGGAAGCAATAACCCTTCCCTTTACCCCTAATGGTAGTTACCTCTTTGAGTAAATCCCACTTCAGCACACTGTGATCACTGCCACCTAGTGGTTCATTTATCTGCAGATTCTTAATGCATGAAGAATCACTGCTGATAATCAAATCAAGAGTATTACTCCCTCTAGTTGCCTCCCGAACATGCTGATGTAGAAAACAATCATCCAATAAATCCACAAAAGCCCTGCTAGTGTGTGAGTAACCAGCCCCCAAATTCCAGTCAATATCTGGGAAATTAAAATCTCCCATTATAAGACTCTCTGATTTACTGGCCCACTCTATTTCCCTGTACAGTTCCTTATTATACTCATCAGAGTCATTAGGCCTATAGCACACTCCTACTCTCAATTTTGATCTGCCAATGCTTATGTCACACCAAACTGACTCCACACTGCACTGTCCAGCAATGTCGACTGTCTTCACTTCCTTGGTTTTTATGTGTTTCTTAACTAATAGCATAACCCCTCCCCCCTTCCTATCCTGTCTATCCTTTCTGTAGACGTTGTACTCCCCAAATTGCAGTTCTGCATCCCTTATATCTGTGTGACACCACGTCTCTGATATCCCAACAATATCTGCCTTCGATGTTTTGAGCAATACCTCAAATTCATTTACTAAACTCCTAGCATTGGTGTACACGCAAGTATACCTGCACCTGTTTCTATTCTTAGCTACCCTAACACAACCCATGTGTTTACTTGTACCGCAATGGCTCCCAGCAGTCTCTGAAATACCATGCATCTTGTTTTTCAGTCTTCTGCTCATTCTAATAGAAGCAGTGCAAGAATCTCTTTCACCTCTGCCAGTGGCTACTGTCAATCTATTGGTCTTTGTCTCCCCCCAAGCTAGCAGTTTTCCGACCCACCTAACACTGCCTCGATAGCATCAGCAAATATTCTTGCACCCTTTCTATTTAAGTGTATCCCATCCCTGTAGAAGTAATCTCTCCTGTTAACAAGTACAGTCCAGGCTGAAAAAAATTCTACCCCTTGAGCCTTGCACAATCTTTCCAGGGCCGAATTGATCGACAAGGCCCTCATCATATACTCCCTCCTATCGTGTCTGGGCAGAATTGCAGACACTTTCAAATTCAACCCTAATTCTCGGCTTTTGTTCAACAGTGACCTGTACTTGTTAAGTAATTCTGCCGGTCTCCTACTCTTAATATTATTAGTGCCAACGTGTACAACTATATCACCTTTTGTGCCCTTAAAAGATGATATTCGCTCTACAACGTCATCAACCTTTGCCCCTGGCAGACATACCCTGGTCCTGTTCCACCTATCTTTTTTACAAAGCATGTTCCCCGTTTCCCTGACAATAGAGTCACCAACAACTACTAGTTCCTTCGGGACCAGCGCATTCTGCCTTAGGGGTTGTCTCTGTGTCCCGCGATGCCCAAGTGCAAGCTCTGGCGTTGATGTGGGCAGCTGAGAGCTTGATGGGCCCCTCAATTTAGTTTCTTCGAGGGCATCCACCCTGTCCTTCAAGCTCTCATATAGGCCCATAAGAACGCCG
Organism: Mastigoproctus giganteus; assembly: GCF_048544385.1. Lineage (NCBI taxonomy): Eukaryota > Metazoa > Arthropoda > Arachnida > Uropygi > Thelyphonidae > Mastigoproctus > Mastigoproctus giganteus. Next base: position 142,380,688 of record NC_143575.1, read on the forward strand.
AGTTGTTGCCTGATATCGATACACTCCTTGCATCGCGCACACACAAAGACATCCCCCTTGGCAGTATCATGTCCCGTACCCGATTGCTCTGCAAACATCAAGCAAACAGTGCATTTTATAAGGCTGTGAGTCAGAGGACAACTGCCCCCCTCAGTTCTGCTCTGAGCCACAGAACTTCCATTAGCTTGAGCCTTTTGCTTTGCTGCTCTGGTCTGAGTCATGATTCTATTAATTTATTAATTAATTATGTTATGTTATTAATTATACGTTTGTAATCTAAGTCGTTATATGTATTTATTTAAACGTACAATTTAACTGCTAACGAAGTTCAACTAACGCTATCTAGTACGGTATATAACCTACGGTATATCTAGGATGGTATCACAATGGCGGGAAGTTACTAACGGTAGCGGTAGTTACGAACACGTGGAAACCCTTACCGATACTTTTACAAGGCTGAGTAAAGAATAACTACACCAAATTAATCAAAAAATCACAAAATAATGTTATACTACTAAATTTAAATCAAAAGTTTTAGAAAAAACAATAATTTAAAATCAATAAATAAGAAAAATCCACTTAGCGGCTTTGAACACGACCGTCACTAGTAGCCTCGTCAGCAGATATAATGTAGTGCAGCATGTCTGCACTACTCAGAGAATTTCATATCTGACTGCCCAATTACTCCCAGCTCTTTTTCATTTTCCACTACTCTGACTGTAGTACCACAAACTTGATATGTTACTCTGGGATTGATATTATATACATATCAATCCCAGAGTAACAGACAAATGTAATGTACTGATTGATATCAGTACATTACATTTGTCTATAACCTTCGACTGCCATTTCTCAACCCATTGACCCAATTTTACTAGATCTTGTTGCAGTAGCTCAACCTGATTACTGTCATTAACCATCCTGCCAACAATTATATCATCTGCAAACTTTGACATTAAGCCTGATATACCTTCATCAATATCATTAATAAATATTGAAAACAACAATGGGACCTGCACTGAACCCTGAGGAACTCCACTGATAACATTAGTCCACAAAGAGCAGCACCCATTGATAACTACTCTGTCTTCTTAACTATCCTTTTATCCATAGCAGTAACCTGTCCTTAAAGCCACACTGCTCCAGTTTATACAGAAATCTTTTAAGTACAACAGTATCAAAAGCCTTCCTGAAATCCAAGTACTGGGTGGTTATAAAATAAGTTTCCCTATTCAGGAGACCCTAGTGTCAAAACAGTTGGAGTTACCACTGTGAAAATCAATGGGTATGTCATTTAGGGTATGGGGAAACGATTTGTAGAAGAAAAAATATTAGTTGAAATGTCCACCACCAGGAGGGAACGGCACTACACATATGTAAAATTTGTCATTTACTTCAAGACATGCTGCTTACGCAAATGACATCCTAGTTAGATAAAAGCAGAAAGGCCAGTGTCACTGCCAATAACTATTATGGCTCTTACAAAAAATGAACATGCTCTTTTAGTAAAACTGTTCTACCAGAATAATAGTAACACTAATGCAGCACTACGTGAATATTGGAAACTTAAAGGTTTGTGTAAAGGACCTTTGGCGTCAGTGGGGCTTCAAAAACAAATAAAGAAATATGAAGCGACCGGGGAGTTAAGTGTAATTCCAAGCAGGGGACGACCATGTATTGGAACGGAAGTAGTGGATGAAGTGGCGGTTGCAATGGTCAGAATGTGAAACACTACCAGTCAGTAGTGCCAGAGGTGTGTCAAGAGACTTGAACCTTCCTTGGTCTACTGTACATAAAGTGCTTTGAATAATTTTACGCTGGTTCCATTACAAGATAAATATAGTGCAAGAACTAAAGTTTTGTGATCAGCAACAATGAACAGACTTTGCTCTACGATTTCTGGCTCATATGGAACTTAACAATACATGGGCTCCAATGACCTTGTGGTCTGATGAGGCACATTTCATTCTTCATGGGGCTGTAAATGCACAAAACTGCCGAATATGGGGAACTTCTCGTCCATCTGCTGTGCATAAAAGCCAATACGTTAGTATGGTGTGGATTCACAGCAGAGTTTATAATCGGACCATTTTTCTTTGAAGAGTCTACACCTCATGTCCCCATAAGGTGTATGGTAACTAGTGCACAGTACTGCACTCTTCTAAGAGATCATATTATTGTCTAATAATATGATTAAATTAAATTAAATTAAAATCTAATCCTAAGTCAGCAAGAATGTTGCATTCAACATTCAGAAATGACCGCATCATTTCTAGACGTCTAGAGACTTTCCGCAATTCTGGCCATCCCGATCATCAGATCTCAATTCCTGCAATTTCTAGCTGTGGGGGATACCTGAAAGATGGAGTTTACCGTGGTGGCATACAGACGTTTGTCGATTTGAAAGCAAGCATTAAACAGCATGTAGCCAACATCCCCAATGAGATTCTACGTGAAACTGTGTCACACACAGTCCTCCATTTTCAGAATGTCATCTCAAGTGAAGGAAAGCACATAGAACAATATCTGTAGATTTCTAAATTCTGATATTAAAATCTAATCCTAAGTTAAGTATTCCATCTCATGTTTACAGTGCCAGTTTCTCTCCTTGTGGCAAAAATTTTAACTAATTTTTTTCTTCTAAAAATTGCTTCCCCATACCCTAAATGACAAACCCACCGATTTTCACAGTGCAATCTCTAACCGTTTTGACACTAGGGTTACCTGAATATGGAAACTTATTTTATAACCATCCAGTATATTATATCAAAATTATTTTTTTCATCTAGTTCCTTCATCACTGCATTACAGTGACATATCAGACTGATTAGACAAGACCACCTCTTAACAAATCCATCCTGTGACTGCAGCATAATTGCATTCCTGTCCAGATGATCTTACATTATTTCTTTAACCAGTGACTCCATTATATTATTTTCCCTGGACCAGATGTTAAGCTAATAAGTCTGTTATTATTCATATATCACCTTTTGTTTCCCTTTATGAATTGGAATACATTTGCAAATCTGCAGTACGTGGCAACCACCCTTGTATCCAAAGATGCCCTCATAATTATGGCTAACAGCTTGCTTACCTCCTTTGCTGCCTCTCTTAATATGATTGGATAGATCCTATCCACTCCAGGTGCCTTTTTTATGTTCAGCTTCAATAACTTTCCTTTCAGTTATCACAAAGTCTTTTAGCTCCCTATTGGAGTTTGATAAACTTTTGGATCCCCTTACTAAAGAATTTCTCATCAATACCTATTCAATTTGTCAGCAACCTGAGCAGGGTCAGACAGTTAACCCATTGACATCAAGTGGCACAATGTGATTCAATCCCTTCCTTCTACTGCTAATGTAAGCATAGAAGTCTTTGCTAATTTTCTTTGCATTCTTTGCCAGACACTTCCCATAACCTGCCTTAGCTTGCCTAAGGCAGATTATGGGAAGTGTCTTTGTGACTTGATTACAGACTAATTTCTATCTACCACAGGCTTCAGAATTACCTGTCCATTTATTTGCATACCATGCAATTTTCTTCCCCACCACCTGTCTCAATAGTTCATCTGACATCTATTTAGGTCTAAGTCCTAAACAGTATTTCTTCATTGTTATGAAAAACCTAGTAGCATCTATGATTACTTCTAAAAGTGCTTCTCATTTAGAATTTGCTGTTGGCAACATCATCAGTTGGTCCCAATGCATAAAATTCAAAAACTGAGACCACGGTAGTCACCCTTAAGAAAGAAAAGGCCTTCTCTTTACCACTGACAGTACTTATGTCTTTAATTAAATTCTGCATTAGTACACTGTGATCGCTGCCACTCAGTGGATCTTTTATCTACAGATTCTTAATGGATGTAGAATCACTGCTGATAACCAAATCAAGAGTACTGCTTCCTCTTGTTGCCTTTCTAATATGCTGCTGCTGCTGTAGAAAACAGTCAACCAAGAAATCTACAAAACTCGTGCTAGTTTGAGAGTGACCAACCCACAAATTCCAGTCAACATCTGGAAATTTAAAATCGCCCATTATAAAACATTTAATTTACTGGCCTACTCTATTTCTCTGTATAGCTGTTTGGTACACTCATCACAGTCACTAGGCCTCTCTTAGTCCTACTCCTTACTCCTTCTCTCAATCCAGTGCTTATATCACACCAAACTGACTCAGCATTGCACTGGTCACTCACGTCGACTGGATGAACTGCCTTAGATTTAATATGCTTCTCAACTAAAAGGATAACCTCTCCTGTTCTGTTTGTCCTTTCTGTATACATTATACTCCCCGTATTCAAATTCAGCATCATTCATATCTGAGTGACACCATATCTCTGCAATGTCTGTATTTTGATGACAAAATCAGTACTTCAAATTCATCAAGTTTATTTACAGTGCTTCTGGCATTAGTATACATGCAAGTATACATGCACATGTTCTTACTCTTAGTTACCCTTACACAGCTCATATACTGACTTGTTCCATGACCCACAGCAGGGCCTGGAATTCTCAACAGCTTGCTTTCCAGGCTGCTGAATTTTCCAACAGAATGCAGTGCGAGAATCACCTTCACCTCTGCCTGCAGCTTGGGTTATTCTATTGGAATGTGTAACCATTCCCCCCCCCAAGCTAGCAGTTTTCTGACCTACCTATCACTGCCTCAATAACATCAGCAAATATTCTTGCATCCCTTCTATTTAAGTGTATCCCATCCCTGTAAAAACAGATCTTCTGTTAACAATGGTAATGCAGTCTACTACCAAAAAAAGTTTAAAATGGATTTTTTAGATGCTTGACATTCACAAAAAAAAAGACTTTTTTTTCATTGTTAACAATGAAACATTTATTATTGAATAAAATTAATTATTTGCAACATTCAGACTCTCTCTGAACAAACCTTGTAATATTAAGAAGCCACCATGTAACTAACATATAAAATCCAGCTACTTGTTAAAAAGGTTACTATATGAAAGCATGATAATATATACAGCATAATAGTTGTATATATTATCATGCGACATAATATATACAACATAATAAACAAATGTGAAAAAAAATTTTTCATGAAATATGAAATTTAAATTTACAAAATCCAGGTAAGCAGAAAGTTTTAGTCTTACTATTTGTGAATTTTGGTAAATATAAACTGCTCCGCCTTTCCCTTTTTCATAATAAAATGGTGATCCAACAATTAGATCCAAAAACCTGAAATTAAATATTGCACAAATTGTACTATTAGTTGAAACAGTATGAATTGAAAGTGTACATCTTCCTATTATAAATAATTTTATATTTATTAATTATAAAATAATAAGGCATCTTATTTAACCCTTTCAGAAGTGACTTTGCTGACTGTGCTTGAGGCCCAGGTAATGAATTTGTTGCAGGCTCCGTAAAACGAAATTTTTTTTGTTGAATTTTGAAATTTTGTAAAAAAAAAAAAAAAAAAAAAATTTTAAATTGGTACATAATTCCTTTAAATTATTAATTTATTCTTAATTTGATTTACTGTTCAACATTAAGTAAAATTGTCAAAAATCAAATCAATTTTTAAAAACTTTATAAAGGAAATAATTATATATAAAATCCACCATTACTTTTTTTTGATACAGTAATATCTGTTACAACCTCATATAAATTACAATATCTGTAATTTATTTTTATTATTATTATTAGCCATTATGATGCAAGGAAGCCTGAGGCTTATGCTGCACCAGCAAAGAAAATTTCCTGAGTTACCCTGAGAGAGAGAGAGAGAGAGAGAGAGAGAGAGAGAGAGAGAGAGAGAGAGAGAGAGAGAGAGAGAGAGAGAGAGAGAGAGAGGAAGGAATCACCAAGAAAGAGAAGAATGATGATATCCAACTCAGGACCATGGGTTTGCCAAGCCTCATACTCACCAGATGTGAGCCCCTGCAGTTATGTATCACTTGATTCAACTTTATCTGCATCTGAATTCCAAATGTATTAAAATTTGGCTTTGTAAGCACAAATTGAGCAACTGAGTTCAACAGGTATGATCTCTACCTAACAATAAGAGAGATGACAGTATGTAATGAAAAAATTTCAAAAAACAATTAGTACATTAACAGATACACTGAAGCAACCTTCAAAATGTATATCTGTGTATGTTCTCTCCAGAGCTTACACATAAACACATTGATGTATACATGAACTCCTGAAAGAGTAAATACAAAATTTAAGAATATTTTCTGGTTTAGTGTTAACAGGGATGCACAGTTTTATGGTATGATATTATTAGTTAACCAGCTTCATACAATATTCAGAATATAATTTGGAACTACATGTTTTTTATGAAAAAATTATCTTATAAAGAGCTATAATAACTGCAAATACAGTAAACACTATTCCAAATGTATACAATAAAAGGCAAATTAAATGAAGTGAAATAAAAATATATATATATATCTGCTATAACAAAGTATGCCTCAGTTATCAGAACTACAGGTTACGAAAATTATGCCTATGAAGATTCTAATAGTTCTATTAAACACTCTACATGCCTAGAAGAGTTTGTAATAGAAATAATAACAATGCAATTTATTTTTAAAATGCAGTTTTCATAACAAAATGCAATTATTTGTTAATTGCTAGTATAAATTTTACAATTTTCTCAATGGAAGTCAAAACCCAATTTCTCTTGGATTACTATTTTAATTTTCATGACAAGAAAATATATAATGTAATTTTGCAACTGCCAGTAGCATGAACTCATCTTATTCAGATTAGTTTTCCTAGATCTAAGAAACTATTGTACAGTAACTTCTATCAACAAAACTGGAAGAGAAATACTGAATGAATTCCTCATCCAAACGATGTATTATTACCATGAAATAATATATTGTCTAAACAACTGTAATTAAGAATAAATAAATAAATTTTTTAAAAATAATAAATAAAAAAATATATATATATATACATGCACAGAGTTGGCTTTGCATTAGCAACATTCCTTTATGTATAAATGAACTGGTCTGTGATGCTGGGGAAGGCTCAAAGTCAGGAACAGCTAATATTCCAGGGTAATTCAGAATTTTTTTTTTTGGCTGGTGCAGCATAAGCCTCAGGCTTCCTTGCACCATATGGCTAATAATAATAATAATATAAGATTGTGGTTTGCAAATATGAATACTCCGGTTATATGGTGTCATGCATATACAGTGACTGGCTCAACGGCAGTCAAACAACCAGCGAAAGGTCACATGTGGGACAGCCATGTGTGGATGATGCCCTTGATGAGCATAGTTTGTCTCATCTTGTAATACAGCAGTCATAAAACCCAGTGGCTCAGCTAACCACCCTGTACAATGTAGAAATAGCAAAACCAGTATCCAAATGGACTATGCACCGGACATTTGCTCATACAGGCTAGGGCAATGATGACTGCCACAGGTATCCATACTCACTGCAAGACACAAGAAATTGTGCCTTGCATGGGCACATCAGCACTAACACTGGACCGCCGACAAGGAAACTGGAAGTCTGTTGCCTGGTCTGATGAATCCTGTTTCTAAATGTATCATGCTGATGGGCATATCAGCATTTGGGAAAATGCAAAGAGGCCATAGCAACTGGATGCACTGTTGATGTTCAGTAGTACAGAGGCAGGCAATGGTTTGGGGATTGTTTTCATGGCATGACCTGGATCATCTGATTGCTCCGGGAATATGCGGTGGTCATTCCCTTGACCTTTCTGCATCCTCTGTATTTGGTGGTGACGGGCTTGAACCCCGGTCTAATCATATTTATCAATGATATTGATGAAGGTATATCAGGCTTAATGTCAAAGTTTGCAGATGATACAAAGGTTGGCAGGGTTGTTAATGACAGTAATGGCAGTGTGCAACTGCAACAGGATCAAGAAAATTTTGGTAGATGGGCTGAGAAGTGGCAACTGAAGCTTAACGTTGACAAATGCAAAGTACTACATATGGGTAGAAGTAACCCCAGAGGAACATGCCAACTGTGTGGTACTACACTTAGGGTGGTAGAAAATGAAAAAGACCTGGGGAGCAATTGTGCAGTCAGATATGAAGTTTTCTGAGCAATGCAGACAGGCTGGGTCTGCAGTGCAAGAGCAGGTCATGGGGTTTTATCAATGATATACAGGAATTTTGGTAGCGGGGAAAAGGAGGTGATTATCCCTTTGTATAAAGCAATGGTCAGGCCATGCCTTGAATACTACATACAGATCTGGAGGCCTCATTTTAGGAAGGATGTAGATTTGCTTGAGCGAGTATAGAGAAGGCAACAAGATTGGTCAGGGGAACAAAAGGGTGGTCTTACCAAGAAAGGCATAAGTTCTGCAAATTGCAGTGTCTGGAGGTGATTTGAATGAGGTGTACAAGGCCTTGAATGGGTTGAGCAGGCTCAATTCTGATGGGATTCTTGCACAGATTACAAACCTGAGGGGGCATAAATTCAAATTGAAGACAGACAGTTATAGAACAGATGTGGGAAATTTGCCTTTAGCCAGCGGGTAATTGATTGCTGGAACAAACTTCCATCTGTCATTGTGGAAGTTGATAGATTAAATAAATTCAAGGAGGAACTGGAGAAACATTTAGAGGGAATAGATGTGTGAAATGTTTTTTTTTTTTTTTTTTTTGGATGATGCTACATAAGCTTGCTTTCTTGCATAACATACCTCTATTACTACTATTATTACCAAACATTCTCTTTCTTGTTTGCTCAAATTCAGGTTCAATTTCTAATTCAAATGCCAATTTTTTTGCATAGTCTATAACAGTTTTTCCCAACTTTTTTCAAATATGGGCCAGTTTTATCTTTGAGATAAAAGCCATGGATCACTTTTATATTTGAAGTAGAAGCAACACAGGCCATAAAAAAAGGAACTAATATGCAAATATATTAATAACTATTCTTTAAATACAATGATATTTAAAACTGTCTTTCCTCAATTTAAAGTGAGGAAAGGCAGTTAGCTATAGAATAGATTGTGGAAATTTGCCTTTAGCCAGCAGGTTGTTGATTGCTGGAACAAACTTCCATCTGTCTTGTGGAAGTTGATAGCTTAAATAAATTCAAACTAGAGAAACATTTAGAGGGAATGGATGTGTGAAATGTGTTTTCTTTTTCTTTTTTTTTTGCTGATGCTACTTAAGCTTTCTTTCTTGCGTCATAATGCTAATATGTAGTTGCGCTTATTACATGATATACTTTAGTTTGTTATAGGTATATCTACATTTCCCATCAATTTTAATAGGATGATTACCTACTGCAAAAAAGCTGTTTTACTGTTAAGTCCCACAGACCACTTTTACTTAAACAGATCACAGATGGGGAAACACTGGTCTAAAAAGGCATTTGATTGATTCTGAAAACAGGGAGACAAGTGTGCGACATATTCAAACTGATATCTTAGGGGGTTTGCTTGTAATGGTTATCTGGCTGAAAATGTCATACAAAACAATTAGGCAGTAGCTAAAGTTTGCTTTAAGAGATTTTTTTCAACAATCAAATAAGAGTTTTTTTTCAACATTCAAAAATTCAAATCCTAAGTTCCTACAATGAAATCCTTGTTTCAACTGTTGATTGAGAATAATTGATTTTTTTCCCTTCTTTTGCTGCTCTTTCAAATTTTGACACTCCCCTAAATTTTGGCACCCTGAGCCAATGTCGCATTATCTCAACCCATAAGCCAACCTTACCACTGAGTGCTTAGGTCATGGAGGCCTTCTGGCTTGGACAGCAGAGTAACAATGTGAAATCCACTCCTAAAAAAGCTGTTTTGCTGTTAAGTCCCACAGACCACTTTTACTTAAACAGATCACAGATGGGGAAACACTGGTCTAAAAAGGCATTTGATTGATTCTGAAAACAGGGAGACAAGTGTGCGACATATTCAAACTGATATCTTAGGGGGTTTGCTTGTAATGGTTATCTGGCTGAAAATGTCATACCAAACAATCAGGCATTAGCTAAAGTTTGCTTTAAGAGTTTTTTTTCAACATTCAAAAATTCAAATCCTAAGTTCCTACAATGAAATCCTTGTTTCAACTGTTGATTGAGAATAATTGATTTTTTTCCCTTCTTTTGCTGCTCTTTCAAATTTTGACACTCCCCTAAATTTTGGCACCCTGAGCCAATGTCACATTATCTCAACCCATAAGCCAACCTTACCACTGAGTGCTTAGGTCATGGAGGCCCTCTAGCTTGGGCAGCAGAGTAACAATGTGAAATCCACTCCTTCCCCCCTGCTGCTTCATATGAGATTATATAAAGAGTCTGGTGGATGAAACCAAAGTTCCAAATATCACAGCACTGCAGCAACAAACAGAACGTGGACATGAAATAATCAGTCTCATTTCAGAAATGTTTGAGCATGTAACAGAAATCACTAATTTGATGAGTAAAAAAAAAAAAAAAAAAAAAAACACGTAACAAGTATCCAACAAATGCTTTCAAATGCAAGGATGTTATAAATAACAGTTATTGTAAAATCAATATTTAAATCCTTCAAAATTAAGAGCTGTCAATGTTTGTAATGCCTTCTTTTTTTGGACCCTAGAATATATCAGAATTCTTTGCTCATACTTTTAAAACATTCTATTAAAAGTTTAGTCAGAATTATCTAGTCAGAATTAGCAGCTTGAGCAGATAAAAAAATTAAAACTAAGATGATAACATGAATCAAAATGAGAAATAAAATAGGAAAAAAAAAAAAATTTCCCAAGTTCCTATGCAACAACTTTCCTCTCATACTGACCATTCTCAATGCTATTTAACTCTAATGATCCTACAAGAACTGACATACTCGATCAAGTAAGAGAGATGGCTGCTACCACTAAAACAGCTCTATTTATGACAGTATTCTTATATTATAACTTCATTCCCTGCACAGAATTGATCATATTCACTTTTTTGGAAAATTTCAGAACTTAGGCTGAATTTTCAAAGCAAGCCATGAAATCCAAATTCACCAATTTCTAGTCCCTTAGAAACCTAGAAAATAATCTTAATGATCTTTAAGCCTAAACTATGTCATTTAAATATCACTACTGTGTAATACATATGATTTGAATATAATTGTTATGTTTATGTTGTATTAAAATTAATGACTTTTTAAATGAATGAATAAATGCATAAATACAATTGTCATCTACAGCAGCATAATTTTTTTTTTTTTTTTTTTTTTTTATGAAAACCCCAAACAGGAGAGGTATTAGAACCTATAGTACTTAGTACCGTGCTTGGGTTGGAGGTTGAGAAGATGAAAGCAGATATTTGTTGCCATTAGATTTGAACTGCTGTAGACTAATTTTCAGGAAATACATATGAAGGAAGGTTGTTCCACAAAACGGCAGTTGAATGAAAAGACGAGGAAGATGAAAAGTTGGTTCTGTGAGTTTGAAGTTGGACAGTAAATGGATGTTGGCTGGTGGCGGCATGTGTTTGGACTGTTTTGAAAGAGAGAGTGGGAATTATAGAAGCCAATTCAGAAGAACAGTGCCCATGGAAGCATCTGTAGAAAAGGCATGCAGCATAAACAGTACATCTATGAGACAGTGAGTGGAGAGACTGTTAGAGAGGAGTCATTAATTAACCTATCTGCTCTCTTCTGAAGAATCTAGAAGCCTGAGAGAGGTTTGGGGGCATTGCCCCAGATGTGGGAACAATATTCCATGGCAGGGCGGATTTGCGATTTATATAGGGTGAGCAGCTGTTTGGAAGAAAAGTAACGCCGACAGCAAAAGAGAAAACCAAGTTTTTTAGATGTAGAGGAAGCAATATTTGTAATGTGCTTGTGCCAAGAGAGATTAGAAGTCAGGGTAATCCCCAAAAAAGATATATCATTTTGCCTAGAAATCGGAGTGTCACTAAAGATAAGCATAGGAGCAGAAGAATCCTTTTTTGCGAGATATAAGACAAGACTGAGTTTTAGAAGGGTTGAAATCAACTAAGTTGTCTTTGCCCCACTGGAGAATTACATGAAGATCGGCATTTAAGGAATTGGTAGCAGATTTTCGAGAAGTTGAAGCTGATCAAGCAGGACAAGGTTTCTCAAAATGGAAAGTTGAATGCAATGTGCTATCATCGGCAAAACTATGGATAGGATTTCCAGTCAATGAAAGAAGGTCATTGATATACAAGAGGAAAAGAGCGGGGGAAAGAACTGAACCTTGGGGAACACCAGCATTAGTGGAGAAGTTAGAAGACAGAGCCATCTACCATCATCCTCAGTGAGTGATCAGAGAGAAAACTGGATAACCAGTTACAAAAAAAACAGTTGGCAAACCATAAGATGGAAGCTTGTTTAGAAGACCTTTATGCCAAACACGATCAAAAGCCTTTGAGATGTCAGGAGTAACTGCTTGTCTTTCACCAAACTTTTCCATTGGATTTGTCCATAAATGAGTAACATAAGCCAGAATATCACCAGTGGATTGACACTAACGGAATCCATACTGGCGATTGTTGATCAGACGGAAGGTTTCTAGGTAGTTTAAGATTTGGTGGTTAAGTGATTTCTCCATTACTTTAGAAAGAGTAGAAGTAATTGCAATAGGATGATAATTGGATGGGAGGGATTTGTCAACTTTTTTGGAACTGGCTGGATATGAGCAAATTTCCAAGCAGAAGGAAAAACACCTTTGGAATATGAAAGTGAAAAAAGATGGCAAAGAACAGGAGTAAGTTCAGGAACACACAGGATTTGAGAACAAGTGGAGAAATACCATCAGGACCTGGAGCTTTCTTTGCATCAAGATTCGTCAAAATCCTTCTGACATCCTTTTGACGAAAGACCACAGGAAGCATTGAATGGAGCGTGTTGGGAATGGTGGGAGGTGTTTAACCGAGATCATTAATACAAGAGTTGGAAGAAAAATGGGATGCTAGCAGGTCAGCTTTATCCTTGGCTGAAGTGACAACAGAAACATCTGGTTTTGACAGAGGTGGGAGCAGAGATGGGCAAAGGTTGCGGCCAATAGCTTTGGCAAGAGACCAGAATGCTTGGCTACCATTAGGGCAAGAAGCAAGTTTTCTACTCTTAGCCTGTTCAAACTCTAGTTTGGACTGATTAATAACTGCTTTACAATTGTTGCGATCTTTGGTGTAGGTAGAAAATGAAACTGAAGAATTGGAAACAAGCCAATTACAATATGCAACACTCTTGAATGGCCTTAGCACATTTATTGGAAAACCAAGGTTTAGATAAAGGACGAGATTTTAAAGTGGAGTGTGGAATAAAGGATTCCGTTCCTACAAGAATAATATCACTGACACGATCAAAGCAAACGTTGATATCAGAAGTTTTGAAACAGTAATCCGACAAAGAAAAAGAAATCTCGCAGGTCATCCCATTTTGCATTCTTGTAATGCCAAACAATACGAGGTTGAGGAAGGGACAATCACCAAGTTTTGATCTCAGGTGCCTAAAGGACCACTCACTTTGACCATGTACCTAGAAGGGTTTTTTGTGAGAAAAAGATCAAGCGTGTTGGCTGTATGGTTAGGATTATCCAGTATCCTTGTAGTTAAATGAACAATCTGTGCAAGGTCATTAGTAATTGCAAAAGCCTCAGCATCTTGACCAGCTCGGTCGGTGTGACTAGAAAATGGAAGCCAGATGGAGTTATGAACATTAAAATCACCATTGAATACCTCACTGTTAGAAAAGTTGGACTAGAGAAAGTCAAGTTGCAAAGAGAGGAAGTCAAAGAGCTCCGAGTGATTAGTGGAGTTGGGAGAATGGTAGAGACAACAGATGAATTTGACACAATGAGGTAGAGAGATTTTAAGCCAGAGAAGATCGAATAGAGGAGATTCCAAATTACAAGGTCTCTGACAGGGAATATCAGAACGGACATATGCACAAGTACCACCTTTGAGGTGAAAGGAATCATACAGTGAATAATTTGGGCAACTGAGATGAGTAGTTGCATCAACTGATAACTGAGATTCTGTCAGAAAAAGTACATGGGGTTTGGAAGACTGCAAGTGAAAATGGATGTCGTTGAGATTAGAATTGAGACCACGTATATTTGTAAAATGAACTAGGAAGTGTTTGGAAGGTTTAGATTTTTTTGCAGATAAGCTTACTCTATTAGTTTGACAATTCAATAATAAGAAAAAGTGGGGGGAGGGACATGTTGTATGAAGTAATGAAATTTTTGGATATGGCATACACATGGTAAGAATATACCCAGATCCTTGACATAACGTGTCCTCGACAATGCCCAATGCATATACACTACTCGAACTCCCACCAGTCACTATCTGGCAGAGTAGAGGTAGCAAGATTAAATAGGTCGGAAGACTATTGTTACTAACTAGCGGCCAGCTTGTGAACACCGTTTTATAGCAGTACCTTTAAATGTAAGGAAGATTGGATCTCGCCATGATGTTCATCATAACCTCAAAAGTCATCAGTCATACTGCATGATGGTAGAGGTGGGGAAGGGTTGACTGGAACCCTTAGATCTGGAGACTAAACATGGGTTCCACCACTTGAAGCCTCCAATAAGCAAAGTGGTGCTATTGCACTGGTTGATGAGAGTCATCTACCACCTAGTATTGCCTGGTAACACAGAGGGGCAGCATTCCTCCATGTGGTGTAGGCACCACACCTTGACCCTTGCTTATGTTGGTTCACACCTGGGTGGTCACCCACAGTGTGCTTGCGCATGGAGGTTATACCCAGCATTTCTAACAGTCCCACCATCATAAAAGTGCTAGCAGAGGATTTGGCAAACACAGACCGTCCAGACTTCACCAAACTTGGATCCACTTGACTTGAATGTCACCTGAATATCAGTTACATCAGCGTTTTAGACTCCCAGGTAGCAAGTACAGCTTGTCTTGGTTATCTGAGAGAGTGTCTGTGACAACCTCAAGGACCCATGGGGATCTTATGGTATACTGTTAATGTGGCATTATTACTAGCTAAACCTATGCATTTCTTGTGAACCTTCTTTCCTCTAACAAATTTCTGTAATGTTAAATGATACAATCTAACTCATTTCAGCCTGACACGAAATATTCATAAACAATTTTATTAAAATGGTCTTACCACTAAAGGATATTTAGTTGTTTGTTTACTTAAGATAAACTGATTTTTAAAGTAAACTAAGACAGACACTGATTGAAATAACAATATAATTGTTATTAACTTGAAGTCAGATAACATTTGTTGTTAACAATTTTACTTACCCATCACTATTACAGTCCATAGATGCAAGAGAGTATCCAAAGGATGAAGCAAACTGTTCACCATTTAAAATTAGTTGCACATCAAAAGTTGTTCCAGTTTTCATTTTAGTAAAGAAAACTACCTGTCCAGTTCCATTAGCTCTAGGAGCACCTCCAACATAACTTGTTACCTCACCAAAAAACTTGCCTGATGTTACTGACATACCTATAGAATTACAAAGATTAAATATTTTAGCTAATGATTACAACAGAGGGCAATTTAAAATTAATTAACAAAAAAGTACTAATTATTTTAATTAACAATAGTTTGTTTAAATTCAAATTAGCACCTTTTCAATTTTATACTTGGATAAAATAATTTTTATATAAAATTTAATTTCAGTATTCTAATTTTTATCAATTTTTATACTCTACATTTGAAATACTCTCTTGCATCAGCCAGAATGACAGGATCACTCAAGGGACTAGGTGCTGGTCACAAAAGAAGTCACTATTGTTGGTGACTTTTGTCGGGGGAAACAGGGAAATATATCAAGCATAGATAGAAATAAAGTGATAGTAATGGTTCATTTTCTTTGACATAGAGGCTCTGGACAGATGTTTTTTCTTGGCATAGGAAAGTAAAAATTATTGCCGTATGCCAGGAATCTGGAAACTGCTCTTCTAGAAGGATTCTATTGTACAGAGAGAACACAGTCTGTGGATTCTGCTAACAAATGTTTAATGATCTCATAACGGATAAGATTATAAAGAGCCAATTATAAAGTTGAGAATCCTTAGATTTGAATTTGAAGTTAATTAGCTTCTTTTCATTTTTCTCTTTCAAGACTAGGAACTCTGGGAAATAAGATGTTGAAGACAGTAGAAAAAGCCTCCCCAAGAACAAAGGCTATTGCAGTTGTCTGCAATTACACATCCATTATGTTCCAGGACTGATGAAGTGTAAGATGTGTATTTTTCCTTCATTTTCTGCATTTTGTCTGAGACAGCCTTAGTGCTGGCTGACTAGGTAATAGAAGACAAAGTGGATCCACTATTCCTTTTGATTCTGACAGCAAATATTGCATGCTTTGGTGCATGCACATTTAAAGGTTAAGAGATTAAACATAGTAGGATACTTCCATATAAGTTCTCCTCCCCCTCTCAGGTAAGTGGAAGGAGAGAAGGGGAAACATATAGAAAGATCAATAGCAAAAACTGTATGGTAGGCATAAGGTTATTTGTTATTTATTTGGTTTTAGGAGCATTAGCAACTAAGGCCATATTGCTCCGGGATATGCGGTGGTCATTCCCTGACCTTTCCGCATCCTCCGTATTTGGTGGTGACTGGCTCGAACCCCAGTCTAATCAAGAAGCGTGTGCTATGCACTGCTGCTCCTTCCCACCTGGCTACAGAGGCGCCGCCAGTAGGCAAAGGAAAAAGGTGTTAGTTCCCATATTTAGTATGGAAGGTTCATTGTCAGTGGGCATATAGTCTATGGCCCATCCCCTTCCATTAATATTGGTAGATATTAATGAAATGGGATGTGCACTACCCTATCCATTAACAACACAACTCCTTCCATTAATATTGGCACTAACCTATAGGGTACCACCAATACTGATGGAAGGAGTTGTGTCAGGTAAAAAAAAAAACCTGACACATCACATCCCCTCCAATATTTATCTAGTTCTTCCTTGAATTTATTCAAACCACCCACGACCACAGATGGAATTTGTTACAACAATCAACTATCCACTGGCTGAAGGCAACACACACACACACACACACACACACACACACACACACACACACACACACACACACACACACACACTTATCCTGCAATCATCCTTGATCAATTTGAATTTAAGTCCCTTCATGATGTGTAGTCTCATCAAGAAGAATGCTATCAGCATTGAGGTTGCTCATATTCAAAGCCTTAAACACCCCAATCACTCACCTCACAAGTGCCTAAGCTTTCAGAAACACTTAAATTTGCAGAATTGAAGCTTTTGTTGGTAAGACCACTGTTTCATTTTTTTTTTTTTTTTTTTTTATTTCGTATGATGTGATCAATACACGAAGGAACCAGTTTTTCTTGCTTCCTTTGTGTATCGTGGCTGGAATATCCAACCAAATGGTTGGGTTGGCACCATCATGATATCCAGCCGGAGGCGGGAATCAAACCCACGACCTTTGGGTTGCCAGGCAGGCACTTTACCTACCCGGCTAGCCCAGTCGGCACTGTTTCATTCATTTCACCAATCTTGTTGTCCTTCTCTACATCCATTCCAGCAGATCTACATCCTTCCTAAGTGAGGCCTTCAGATCTGTATGCAGTACTCAACATATGATCTAACCATTGCCTTGTACAATAGGATAATCACCTTATTCCTGCAGACATAGTTTGGTATATCATTGATAAAACTTATCATTGATATTACAGTCCTGGCAGCCTATCTGCACTGCTTCTGAGCAGTGAAAATAGGCTGCCAGAATTGCCTATTTACCTGCTTCTGAGCAGTGTAAATAGGCAATTCTGAGCAGTTCTCTGGAACTTCATATATGACTGCACAATTATGTCCAAATCTTTTTCATTTACCACTACACTGAGTGCAGTACCACATAGTTGGTAAATTAATCAGGGATTACTACCACCCACATACAGTACCTTGCATTTGTCAATATTAAACAACTTCCTTTTCTCAACCCATCAACCTAATTTTTTTAAATCTTACTATAATAGCTTACCCTGATTACTGTAATTAACCAACCTGCAAACCTTTGTATCATCTGCAAATTTGTACGTTAAGCCTAATACCGATGCACTTTCATCAATATCATTAATAAATATTTAAAACAATAATGGGCCCAGCACTGAACACTGGGGAACTCCACTAATAATATTAGTCCATGAAAAGTAGTGCCCATTAATAACCACTCTGTCTTCTCCCACCCAACCATCCCTTTATTCAGAGAGTGACTTGCCCTTAATGCCACACTGCTTCAATTTATATAGCAGTCTTTTATGTACAACAGTATTGAAAGCTTTCCTGCAAACCAAGTATAAAATATCCAAATTATTTTTTGCATCCATTTCCTTTGTTACTGAATCACAGAATCCAATTAGACTGGTCAGACAAGATCATCCCTTAACAAATCCATGCTGTGACTACAGTATAATTCATTCCCATCTGATGGTCCTGCATTATTTCTTTAACCAGAAACTCTTATGCATAATTTTCTATGGAACAGAAGTTAAGCCTACAGGTCTGTAATTATTCATTTCACCTTTTGACTTGCCCCCCCCCCCCCCTTGTGAACTGGGGGATACCTTCAGGATATCTCCAATCCATTGGGACCTCTCCTAAATCCAAAGATGCTCTCATAATTATGGCTAAGGATTAGCTTCCTTTGTTGCCTGACCTTAATATAATTAGATAGATTACATCCAGACCAAGCTCCTTTTTTTTATGTTAAGCTACAATTTCTCTTCCACTTTCCTCTCAGTGATCACAAAATCATTTAGCTCCCTGTTAGATTTTGATTAACTCCGGTATTCCTCTCCCTAAAGAATTCCTCATGCATGAGGCAAAATACCTTTTCAGCTTGTCAGCAACCTGAGCAGGATCATCAACAGTTAAACCATCAACAAGTAGACCAATGTGATTCAACCTCTTCTTTCAAACATTAATTTAAGTAAGGAAGTTTTTGCTTCTTTTCTCTGTGTTCTTTTCCAAACACTTCTCTTAATCTTACTTAGCTTGGCTAACCTGCTTTGTAACTTGATTACAGACTAGTTTGTATCTACAATAGGCTTTATGTCAAGTAATAATTTACATGCATCCCATGCAATTTTCTTCTCTACCCCAAGTCTCATCAGTTCATCTGACATCCATTTAAATCTAAGCCTGGAATGGTATTTCTTAGTTGGTATGAAAAGCCTAGTAGCTTCTACGATTAATTCTTTGAACGTTTCCCATTTAGAATTTTCTGATGGTAACACCATCAGTTGGTCCCACTGTAGAGAATTTAAAAACTGTTTAAGACCAATGTAGTCAACCTTTACAAAAACAAAAGTCCTTCCCTTTACCCTTGACAGTAGTTATGTCTTTAAGTAAATTCTATATCAGGACATTGTGATCACTGTCTTGCGGGGGGGGGGGGTTTAAAAGCAGAATTTTAATGCATGACGAATCAATGATGATAATGAGATCAAGAGTATTGCTTTGTCTTGTTGCCTGACCTGCTGCTGTACAATATAGTCATCCAATAAATCCACAAAAGTCAGGCTAGTGTGCAAGTGACCAACGTGAGAGTTCCAATTAATACATGGAAATTTAAAATTCCCCATTATAAGACATTCTGATTTACTGAGCCACTATTTCTCTGTATAGTTATTTGTTATACTCATTACAGTCATTAAGCCTATAGCACTTCTACTCTCATTTTTGTTTTCCCTGTGCTTATGTCATACCAAACTGACTCAACATTGCACTGGCCACCTGCGTCAACTGGATGCATTGCCTTAGATTTAATATGCTACTTAACTAAGACCTCTTCCCCCTCCTGTCCTGTCCTGTCTGTCCTTTCTGTACATTTTGTTTTACAGAGTTTCTGTATTTCATTACAGTGACACTAGGTGGAGATGGACATTAGTCTGTGAGCCACCATAGAATACACATACATGTACATTTTGTTCAGTGAAACTGGTCAATCCACTCAAAAATTTATTGGAGATGCTCTCTTCGTGGTCAATAAAAAGCAGATGCTTTGGTTTTATCCATCCATGACAACTTCATTCATCTTGATGGGCCATGGATCACTAAAGGACAAATTATTAAAGTTAGGTTTGGAGAATAATCCCAAATGCTTCTGTGGTAAATGGGAAGATTGGAAACATGTGTTGTATTGTACTGCGTATGAAGAGTTTAGAAATAAACTCTATATTGTTGTTCCTGACATCTGCGAGGACAATGTAAATCTTTTGATAATGAGATTTTTGTTTTAGAGCTTTGCTCTTTGTTTTAGAGCTTTGCAAAGATTCTCAGACTTGGCCTTTAGAAAAAGACTTGCTCTACTGAGAACTATTTTGGATTAAAAAAAAAATAAATAAATCTCTGTTTGGACACTGCACTGTATTGGCACGAATCTGAGTGAGATTCAATGTAATTGCATATTTTGTGTACTGGCTGTTATATTTAACAGTTTCTTGATGTATATAGTTTTATTATATTGTTAGGTATAGTTTTATTAATAATTAATTTGTAAGTGGACTTTTGGATTGACTGTTGTGGTGAGAGCAAACAAAAGGCTTCTTTGACAGTAGCCATTCCTTCTTGGCCCTCCCCTTCATCTGGATTAAACTTGTCGGGCTGTCAATAGTGTCAGAATATTTTTCTGGTCTTTCTAGACCAGAATCTGTTGTAAAAACATACAGTAAACACTTATGTGAATGTTAGTGATAAATAAAATAATTTCAAAATTTTGAGCTTTTTTTTGGGCTAGCCTTTGCATGGCTATAGCTAGCTCTCTAATTAGTCTATAATCATGGTATTGCTACCATGAATAAATTACTTATTTCTGAATAATTTTGGTGCCCCCTGGTGAATACATTCTGAACTGCAGAAATCACTATTTCGCAAATATTTTCTTGAAGGTTTTTTTTTTTTTTTGACTGTTGATACTGTTTTCAGGATATTAAACCCACTTCAGTCAAAATTTTGGCCTTCAGAATTGGTTTAACTTGAGTGAAATTGATTTGATTTTACTCTTGCTTTTGTGATGAGACTGTTTGCTCCCACTGCATAATTGCTTTTTAATTGTAAAGAAATTGTACAGAAACGTTTTAAAAGATTTAATGTTTACATATACACCTTTAATTGGGTTACACTGATTCCTTGTAAACACTTAGTCAGTGTTAGTTTGAACTAACACAGACAAACTGTGTTAGTTCAAACTGTATTGCATGATACCTTTGTAAGTTTAACATAAGGTTACCTGTGCCATTGCAGGGTCAGCATTATATCTAGATAATTCGGTAAATTATACTATTTAGCAGTTATAACTAATATGATTAAACTATAATCATATTAGTTAAAACTATAACAATCATATTAGTAATCATATTAGTTAAAACTATAATTAGTTTTAACTAATATGATTACTATAATTGCAGTTTTAACTAATATGATTACTATAATTACAGTTTTAACTAATAATAAGTTAGGTTTAGATATCAGTGTGAAAATCCCAAATAACCCTCTTCAGAAGTATATACTAAATATGAGATTTGGATTGGTGTATAGAAATTATGTTTGTAAATATTTATTATTGTTGTACACAAATTTAATTATTTCTAAATTGGTAACTTCATTAAGGTTATCTTTAATAGAGTTAGGAATTCTAATCTAAGTATATATAAATACCACTAGTCTTGGTTGTTTTTTTTTTCCCCATGGGTTGGGCAACCTATGGAAAACAATGCATCCATTGTTATTGCACTAGATAATAGAATAAGGCTCCATGTATTTCTACATTAAGATAGTGTGGTATTCAGGACTGGGCAACCTGAGTACAGCTTCAATGTATCCTTTGGTTTTGCACTACCTCCAGTGGATGCAATAAAAGAAAGTAAACAGGTCTGGCTCCACATGCAGAGAACGGGCACTGGGCAGCAGTTGTCCAGGTGATGGCTGCTCTCTGGTGGAAAAGAGGCCTGACACTAACAACACATACTACAGAACATTCATTAACACTGCATATACATTCATTAACCACACATCAGGCCCATTTTACAGAGTTTCTGTATTTAATCACAATGATACCAGGTGGAAATTAGTCTGGGAATCACCACAGATAGGGTACACAAATACATGTACATATTGTTCTACCCATATTCAAATTCTGCATCCCTTATGTCTAAGTGACACCATGTCTCTGATATCCCCACAATTGGTCTCCATTTGATAAATTCAGTACAGTAATACCCCGACTTACGCTACCCCGACTTACGCGAACTCGGAGTTACGCGATTCTTGATTTTTTCGTTTGGCAACGCTGCCGCCCATTATCTTCAAGGTCGTTTTTCATATGTTATCGATATACGGTGCGACGGCGGAGAATGAGAGCGAAAGATGAACAAAATTCAACTTTGCTGCTTTTATGTTTTTTATATCAGTGAAGGGGAAACCCATTTCACCATAATAACGTAAAAACCAACACAATTCCAGCTATCGGTATAATCGCAAATGCAATTAGATCGAGTTTACTACCAGTTTATAACAGATTTCACTAGCAGAAACGCAACTGGATTTTTATTGTTTTATGGTAGTAACCCCTAGAAATGTGAGGTGTTAATAGTGTATCTCTGCCTTTATGGTGTTGTTTATTCAGTTGCTACATGGGCGCAGCTTTGTTTATGCGTATCAAGCGTGCCTCCTCGTTTTGTAATTGTGCTTTATTCCCTAAAAATGAGTAAAATAATTAAAAGGTGTGAAAAGGAAGCGTCCTGGTGAAGACACTGCAGATTCAGAGAGAAAAAGAAAAGCAATTATCGATAAACAGAGGTGGACTGGATCAAAAATTCTTACCCGGGAAAATTTATAGTGGCCTCATACTATGGTTTATGGCCAAAATCACACTGGCCCACCAGGGTTTCCCCGGTAAGGCTTATGGCCAGTCCGCCTCTGTCGATAGAGAAAAAATATAAAATTGTGAAACGCTTTGAGCGAAATGAAAGACCATGTGATATTGCACGTGCTACAGGCCTAAACGAAGCAACGGCGAAAAGCACATGACAATTGCAAACTTGACAGGTTGAAAATTGAAAAGGGCTCAATTGTAAAGGGCTTAAAAATTTTAGAAAACAGTGACTCCAACGAAGAACGCGTTATAGCTACAAAGCAAGAAATAAAAAAATTATTAGCTTGCTACGAAGAAATTCTGCGTGAAAAAAAGAACGCGCTGTGTCGTCAGACGAATTTGTTAGATTTTATGAAGCCATCGACATCGAAATAACTTTTTAACGTAAGTCATTTGTTTTTTAATACATATTTTGTATTAATATGTATAAAGAACTGCAATTTTATTAATATTTTTCTTCTAAACTAGTGTTTTTGTTAGTCCTTGGTCCCAATTAAGCAAAATTTATATGTATTTATATGCAAAGTTGTACCCCGACTTACGCGAATTCGACTTACGCGATTTTCGTCGGACCCACCTATCGCGTAACTTCGGGGTATTACTGTACTTAAAATTCATTTACTTTGCTCCTAGCATTACTGTACATACAAGAATATATGCCCCTGTCCTTACCTTTAGTTGTTCTGACACAGCCCACCTATTTACTCGTTCCATGATGAGCACAGTAGGGCTTGAAATCCCTGACACCATGCTTTCCAGGCTTCTGAATGTTCCAATAGAAGCAGTGCAAGAATTATTTTTGCCTCTGCCTGCAGCTCTAGTTAGCAAATATTGTTAAACACCTTTTATATTTAAATACATTTCATACCTATAAAAACAGTCTCTCCTTGTGACTCAGTGTAGTCTGTGCTTGTAAACAAGCACAGACTACACTGAGAAAAATTATACCCCATGAGCCTTGCATTTTCTCTCCAGGGCTGAATTGATTGAGAAGGTACTCAACATGTATTCCCTGGCATCATGTTTTGGCAGAATTGCAGACACTTTAAAATTCAATCCTAACTCTAGACTTTTTCCCAACATTGTCCTGTACTTGTTAAGTCCTCAGATCTCCTACTCTTAACATCATTAGTGTCAACATGTACAACAATATCACCTTTTGTGGACTTTAAAGATAATATCTGCTCTACGTCATCCACTTTTTCCCCTGGCAGACACTCTCTGATCCAAAAGAAGACATCGATGTCACGAATTTTAAGTATCGGGCCTTCAAACAAGTGACAAAAGAAGGGAATGGACTAAAAGTTATTCATGAACACATACAAACTATATATGGTGATGCTGTCCCTTTTGAATACCAAATAAAATTTTGATATAAGAAGTTTTATATCAAAATTTTAAGAAGTTTAAATGGGTTCAATAATCCACAGATGATCAATTTAAGTGACAACTCTAGAAAAATGCAAAAAAAAAAAAAAAAAAAAAAAGATGAACTAGTTATGCAGGATAGAGTACTGAAGTGTCTATGACTTCCAGATAATATAATATTTCTTGAGAGGTCAGTACTGACCATCCTTCACAAACACTTTGCCATGCTAAAAGTCAATTCTCACTGGGTGCCAAGAATGCTCACACCGCTTCATAAAGAGTGCAAGAAGTAGACCCACAAAAGTTTCTTGCAAGAACTATAACTGATGATGAAATGTGGCTTCATCACTGCGATCCAGAAACACTGTGGTCCAAGCAATGGAAACACCACAGTGCCCAAAAAATTCATGATTCAACTCAATGGGGAGATTATGGTCATGATTTTTTTGGGAAATGGAAAGAAATCTTTTGATAGACTACATGCCACATGGGAAAGCAATCACTGGAGATGCCTATGGCGTTGCTTTCAAAAATTTAAGATGGGGGGGGAGAGAAAGTGACCCAAGTTTTTTGCTACTTCACAAAAATACTCCTATATACGCTAGTCTAAAGCAATTGCTGCTCTGAGAGACCAAGAATTCCAGGCATTAATCCACCAATGCTACAGTCCAGACCTGTCCCCCCAGTGATTATTTCCTCTTAAAGTCTGAAGAAACACCTACATGAGCACCAGTTTAAGTGATGGCAATCCCAAGAAAGTTGTAAATGTACATTTATGGTTTCAACTTTCTTTTCTTTTTTTTTTCTTGAGATCTGACCTTCTCTCTGTTGCAGTTCCTCTGTCACTTCTGTTCTTTCTTCGCTATGTCTCTTTTTTATTTTAATTTGCTGACATTCTTTCTGTGGGTTAATAATAAGTTAGGATTACTACTTAGTGTGTGATTAAGATTACTCAGTTAGATTAAAGCAAATGGCCCACCTGCATGCGGCAGGGATGAAACCAGAAATTTCGATGTTACTACAGTCAGTCCTCGTATAGCACGATAGTTGTGTTCCTAGAAACCCTCGTGCAATGCAAAATCGTGCAATATAAACAACAGGCCCTATGGGAAAAATAGGGTTAGGTGCCGACCACCCAAGATTGAACACACATTTGTAACCAAAACATTACCAAACACAATAAATAATCGTAATAAAATACTTACGTATTTTATTACAACTATTACGTAATAAAATATTGCTAATGCTTTTGCTTCTATCATAAGCAAACCTGTTTTTTATTTGGTTTTCGATCCAAACAGATGACAGTCGTTCCATCTCTTCCAATTCTTTGTGTCTTAATCTAATGGATTTTAATTACACTTTGAGTTGTTCCTGCTATGAAAGTTTTTTTTATTTTCTCTGCATTCTTTGCAATTCCCGGCGTTGCCTCATTTAGGTCTGTAGCACGTGCAATATCACATGGTCTTTCATTTCGCTCAAAGCGTTTCACAATTTCATATTTTCCTCTATCGACAGAGGCGGACTGGCCATAAGCCTTACCGGGAAAACCCCGGTGGGCCGGAGGCCGGTGTGATTTTGGCCATCAGCCATAGTATGAGGCCACTACAAATTTTCCCGGGTAAGAATTTTTGACCCAGTCTGTCTCTGTTTATCGATATTGCTTTTCTTTTTCTCTCTGAATCTGCAGTGTCGTCACCAGGACACTTCCTTTTCACACCTTTTAGTATTTTACTCATTTCTAGGGAATAAAGCACAATTACAAAAGGAGGAGGCACGCTTGATACACGTAAACAAAGCTGCGCACGTGTAGCAACTGAATAAACAACACCGTAAAGGCAGAGATACACTATTAACACCTCACATTTTACTAAAGCACATTTCTATGGGTTACTACCATAAAACAATAAAAACAATTTCCAGTTGCATTTCTGCTAGTGAAATCTGTTATAAACTGGTAGTAAACTCAATCTAATTGCATTCGCGATTATACCGATAGCTGGAATTGTGTTGGTTTTTAAGTTATTATGGTGAAATATGTTTCCCCTTCACTGATGTAAAAAACATAAATACATTTTCAGAATCTTCTCTTCATTCCTATTGTGTTGCGTTCAGTTGGGGTGATTCCGGTCCGACTGCCATTTCTTGTAAACACAAAGGCGAATCGTGCATAAGCAAATTTGGTTCGTGTTATATAAGATATCGTTCCCCTATTTATAAATTGTGTATGATCGAATTTGTGTAATGTAAACACGTGTTGTTATTGTTTTTTTAGGATCATTAGCAACTAAGGCCATATTGCTCCGTGGATATGCGGTGGTCATTCCCTGACCTTTCCGCATCCTCCGTATTTGGTGGTGACGGGCTTGAACCCCAGTCTAATCAAGAAGCGTGTGCTACGCACTGCTGCTCCTTCCCACCTGGCTACGGAGGCGCGTAAACACATGTTATACGAGGACTGACTGTACTATCACCTGGCACTACTCTAAGGCAGCCATTTCACAACACTGATATTCGCTTTACCAAAGACTTCCTATTTTATCAGGTAATTCCTTTTTGTCCTCAAAATGGAGGAAATGTATTTAACTCAAGGGGAATAGATGTTATGCTATGCTCTTTCTTTATTACTGAGGTAGATAACTTTTTTGAGTGGCCCTTATAAATAAAATAAAAACAATGCAAACTTGTAAATGGATAATGCATTACACTGTATGAACTTAATTATACATACCCTTAAGTATGTCATAAAAGGTCCAAGATCTCCTGTGATTTTCAAAATTAGAAATTATTAGAAGAAATGAGCAATTACAGTGAGAAAATGTATTTATTTTACCCATTTCTTTTAATAATTTTTCCAATTCATCTTTAATTCTTTAGAATTCTTGTGCAAGTGCTTAAGGGTTTAAGCCTAAAGAATATTTCTGGTCTTTAGCTAAAACTGGCATAAGCCTGCAATATAACATACCTACCTAAATAACTATATTTATCCACTGGTGATTTATCTACTAATGGTCCCATATACCATGCCTTGTCATCTTTCAAAGTATAAGGAATGCTGTTTGTAAAAATTGTCCCTCTCCAAGTATAGGGCCCAGGTGTGCCAATTACTATGCTGTTATCCTAAAAGTATTTAAATAATTGTAAACAAATACTTTTCATATGAACTTAATAAACAACATAAAGAGATTACTATGTGAAAAAATTAAATATTTCATAATAATTCAACATTTTAAATCCAATACTAAGCTACAATACACAAAAATAGTTAAGCACATCATCATTTGTAACTATGCATATAATGAAAAATCACCAATAGCTAGCTATTTTGCATTAGATAGCCCCAGAGTGTAACTGTCATCTGTTTTACACAGTATGTATCCTGCAAATATCATCATTCTACTCTTCCATGGGTTGAGTCCCTTTTTGGATATCAATTTCCATTGTTGCCAGTCTCTTGAATCTCTCATCATTTGTCAATAACTCTGGAAGCCTAGACATTGGAGCCATTCTCTTTTGGATTCTCCTGGTGGTCTCTTATCTCCAATTCTTCCTGTCAATACTACATATGGCAGCCTTTGTGTTTCAACTGATTCACATGTCCAAACCAGTGCAGTTGTTTCTTTTTTTTTTTTTTGCAGATTAGTTCTATTATGCTGCATTCGAAATTTGGATCTTTTACTTTTTTCATTAGTTTTGTGTTCTCTCCAATTTGTTTTATTAATTTTCCTTAGGAATTTCATTTCAAATGCCATTATCAATTGCCTTTCTTTCTTATTCTCCATGTCTCTGATCCATAAGTTGCTGTGGGTATTGATGACAGTTTTGTATAGTTTAATTTTTAGACTTTGACATTTTATTGCTCTTCCATATGTTTTTGAGTTTGTTCATCCGATGTTCTGTGATTAATTTGGTTAATATTACTTATGTTTCCAGTTATTAAAAAGCTTGAGTATACAAATTTCTGTACTTGTTCTATCTGTTGATTTTGGACATTAAGTCTTCTGTTTTTTTCCCCAATTTGCATTACTTTGTTTTTATTTATATTAATATTTATTCCATAAGTGATGCTTATTTTATTGATGTTTGTTAATATTGCTTTGAGTTGTTCCTTGGTTTTCTGTAAATATCACATCATTATCTTCGTATTTTTTTATGTGGTTTATATTTTTACCATTTATTATTGCACCTCTTTTTCTTTAATTGATTTCATTAATTCCTCTAGGTAGATATTAAATAGGTATGGGGATAAAGGATATCCCTGCATGACTCCGTTCTCTATTTCAAATTTCTCTGTTTTCAAGTTGTTGAATTTTACCATTGCTTTGTATTTTTGTAGTAATTATTTACAAACACTAGTATTTCTTGATCTAGTGGTATTTTTTGTAGTTGTTTCATTAAATATTCTCTGTTTATAGTGGCGGATTTCTGCACAGGCACACGCCTGGGGCCTCTTAAATCGAGGGGGCCTCAAATCTTAGATCTCAAAAAAAAAAAAAAAATTGTTTCATTTAAAATTTTTTACACTCATCTTTATTACCGTTACTGAATAAAACTATAATTTAATATCAGAAGTTAGCAAAAAATATGTGTGAATATCCCCACATATTTTATGAAATATCTATGCGAACTAAGTGAATCTGAAGTAGAATACATATTATCATTAATGCTAGATTTTATGTATTAATTTTATGTATTAATGTTAGATTTGGGAGGGATGGTAGTTGTGTCATTTTTTCATTTAAACATTAGTTAAAATATGTATGAAAGAATTGTGCAACCAAAATGATTAAAACCACAACACCAAATCTAGAGCACGTGGTATAGTAAAAACGTGCACGTAGAATGCACACTGTAGTGGTACCGAAAATATTTAGAGGGGGGGGACCTCAAAATTGAATTGCGCCTGGGGCCTCTCAAGTGCTAAATCTGCCACTTGTCTGTTTAGAGTCAAATGCCTGCTTGAAATCAATAAAGCACAGATACAGAGGTTTCTTCTGATTCCAATACTTTTTGCAATGATGTTTAATGTGACTATTTGGTCTACCGTTGATCTGTCTTTTCTAAATCCTGCTTATTCTTCCCCTATTGTTTCTTCATATATTGTAAGTATCCTATTTTGTAAGATCCTTATATTTTATATATATGGTTCAAAAGAGTAATGGTCTATAATTCTGACAATTTTCTTTATCTCCTTTCCTGTGTAAAGGTACTATTATTCCACTTTTTCAGTCTTCTTGTATATCCCCCCGTAAATAAAATTAGATTGAAGAATTAATATCTATGTAATATCAGTGTGGATACACCATAGATAACTCTTATGAAATTACAATGGTAGTTTGTGTGGGAGGCATTGAAGAATTGTGCGAGATGTTTTAATGTTGCTTAGCATCCAAATTTCCATAAATCTGCTTTGATATTATCATTTCCAGGTACATGGTCATTCTTCATTTGGCTAATTGCCTTCTGAATTTCTTATGTTATTGAGGGTGCTTTATCTCTCCTATTATCTAAGGTAAGAATTTTTTCTTTACCCTTTAAACAGAGTTTGATAATATTCTTGCCACATTTTATTAATTTCTTGCATGTTTCTGGTTTTTATTTTTCATTGTCAGTATTTTGAAGGGGTATGTTTTAGAGAGTTCCTTTACAATCCGGTAAGTTATTTTAGAGTCTGACATTTATTTGCTTCTTCACACAACTTTGCTTTATCTTCCGACCATTTGCTTTTAGCGGCTTTACATAGGTTGTCTATTTTATTTTTTTGAACCATTATATTTTTATTTTTTTTTTTATTATTATTTTTTTTCTTTGATATTTTCTTAGTTTAGGAGGCTTTTCATTTGTCTTTTTTCCATCCATTTGTCTAAAATTTCTGTAGTGATCTGAGGATTATTCAGTTTAGTTTCTAAGGTTTCTGAAGCTGCATCTTTAATCGTTTTAGTTTTATCCCATATATTTTGCACAAATGATGTATAGTTTATATCATTCAATTTTTCTTGTAGTATTTTCCGATAAATTTCCTTTATTTTGTCGTCTTCAAATTTTGATGTATTTAATGTTGCTCCATTGTTCTTTGGCTTCGTATTTTTAAATTTCCGTTTTAACTATTGCTGCTAGCAGTTCGTGGACAGCATCAAAATTTGTGTTTCTTAGAGTTTTAATGTTTTGAATAGATAATTTCTAATTATTATTTATTAAGATGTAATCTATGCAATTTTTTGTATTTCCATCTGTCTGGTGATGCCCATGTATATTTATGTTGAAATCTTGTAGAACAGTGTGTTGGTGATAAATAGTTTCCTGCAGATATATGATTTAAAAATGGCATCACAAGTGGAAAGTTGTACTAAGTTGGAGATAAGGGCATTTATAAAATTTCTGGATATAAAAGAGACAAAACTCATTGAAATTCATGTAGAACAGGTACTATGTGGCAAGAACTGTTTATCACAAAGGAGAATGTATGAAATGGAGTCTATATAATCCACAATCTGGAAAATTCAGCACTGTCATGCCAGGCAGCATTTCTGTTGTTGAAAAACTTATTCGTGGAAAGAGTTGCATTAAGCTAAAAGATGTAGATCCAGTACTCATAACAAGTGAAGAACTCATGAGTACTGGATCTCCATCATACTGTGCATAACAACCTGAAATTTGGTAAAGCATATGCAACATGGGTCTCCTACTGACAACTTACAAATGACCTGAAATAACATTGAGCTGACCTGAGCACTATGCTGGCTCAGTAGGAAGTTTTAGGGGGATGATTTCCTAACATAAAGTAGCTGGAAATGAGCATAGGCATTACTTTCATACTGAAAGAAAGTGAGTCAGTAACGAGTAGCATCATTCCAGACCACAAAGCTGAAGAAATTGGGAGCCATGACATGTGCAGAAAACTGATGCTAACCACATTTGGGACAAAATGGAGTTATATTAAAAAGTACATGAATTAGAGGACAACTGCCAGCATTTCATACAACAATATGCACACAAAGAATCTAAAGCTATTGAGGCTAATCGCAGTTGAAGACAGTTGTTAACAGCATAGCAATACCCATCTTCAACAGTGCCCATACAACTGGACACTAATCTGCATTTTGATGTAATACACTCTCCTTATTCCCCTCCCCTGACTTTGGCTCTAAGTAACTGTCTTCTTTATGACCCATTCGGTGATTGATGCTGTCAAAATAGCTAAACAACTAGTTAAGATTTTCCCTTTACAAGCCAATGCTATGTTTCCCTCAGAATACCAATTCCATAAATATTTTCGTGTATTGCATTCTTGCTCATCACTTCAATGATCTTTCCTATCACTAAAATCAGACTAACCTGTCTACAGTCACTCTGCTCTTTTATGTATTTCAATTACACTGGCACTTCTCCAAGCCAAAGGAGTCTCAGCTGAGTCCATAAAGAAGACCAACGACTCTGCCCCATAATTAATCTCAATGGTTTAGTGCACTCTCTCACCCTCTCTCAAAAATTACTACGTATATGCCATCAAGTTCAGGATCCTTACTTACCTTTAGGCATCTGTAATTTCATACTTCTCAGCTTAATTCATAAAGTCCCTTACCATGAAGTTTTTTCCCTATAAAAATCAACAGGAAGTACCTGTTTAATTCAATTCTGCAACATTTGCTTTATAGCTGTTGTAAGCTTCGGCATTATTTTATTTATTTATTTTTTTAATCACTGTGTAACAATCCTGTGTGTTTTTTTTTTTTTTTCTCTCTCTATTAAAGTGGCCAGCTTCTTATTTGTAGCATGAGGCGAGTACTACCATGATAAGCTCCTCATATATTTTCTTAATGATATATATACACATTTGTGGCTCCTGTACTTCAACTAATAATGTATCTGGTTCATCCGTAATGATCAAATCAGTATTAGTAGATTTAAATTTATGCCTCCCATGTGCATTGCCTGAAAAAGAGGAAGAGTGCCATCAGCATTTAGCTTATTCAATCCATTCAAAGCCTTAAATACCTCAATCAGATCTCCTTGCATGTGCATAGTTTCCGGATACTGCAATTTGCAGAACTGAAGCCTTTCCTGGGTAAGAGTACTTAGTAGCTTCTACATCTACAACTAGAATATTCTTGCCTGTAGTACTTTCCTTAACATGCTGATATAAACAATTATCTAGTTGATTTTAAAATTTTGTCACCCTCCATAGTACTTGTAACTAATAGTGTCCTCTGAAATACTTGTAACTGCTTCTAGTGCATGAAAGATGCAAGCTTAGCTATTAATGGGCTGTGCATATTTAGTGGAAGTATATGGGTTCCATCATTTAACAAGCAAGCCAGTATAGTGATGCTATCACAACTAGTACTCATCATGCAATATTTTTTCATTCAACTCATCAATGGGAGTGCTACTGAGCCCAATTCAACAAGAGAAATTAAAATGGCCATTAGAATTGCATCTGTGTGAATTTTAGTATTCCTGCAGTATGGTCTTGAATTGCAATCTGAGTATGTTATAATGGGAAAAGTATTATAAAAATCAGATACTAGCAGAGTGATATGCAAAATGTAGTCTCTACATGCTCATTATAACTGAATTTTGTAGTGGCACTTTCCAATATTCACTTAAAAGTTTAGTTTCAGCTTTGATTTATAACACGACTTGTGTTGAAAGTGAAGTAAAGTGAATAATTAATAAATTAAAAATAGAATGAATTAAGCATCAATGAAATTAATAATTAAATGAAAATTAATTTTGAGTAGGTCATTTAAAGTCAGTGTCAAAATAAAGAACAACATTAAAATTGAGATTTTTTACAGCATTTCTTACATTTACTCCAAAAATATTGAATATTGATAGTTAGCTGAATGCTCATCTGATTAAATGACTTTTTTTTGATACTTCGGCTGGAGAAATTAAATTCCATCACGACCAAAAGAGATTTTTAGCCTTTATTTCACCAGTAACAGTGGCAACAATTTTAGATTAAAAATGTGGCCATTTCATATTTTATTATTAATCACATGTCATGAGCTTATAAAAGTACTGACCATAAAACAAAATGTAAGTTAACCTTATTTTCATGCAGATTTATAATAAAACCAAAGAAATTTTAAATTCTATATTGAACCATTATGTGAATTTTAATGTTTATTTTTAAATGATCTTCATTTATTTCAGAATTAAAACAAATGGGCTAAAAAATTAACAAAAATAGAGATCAATAGGGTGACATTAGTAATTATAGAATTTTAGGTTTAAAATTAAATTCTGTAATTCTGTCTATCCCACTTTTCATTTACTATCTCATTTTTATTAAATAGTAATGCTGGTGAAGGATTGTTGCTATGGAAATTTCTTGCAAAATATAAAGACCATATTGCACCTATTAACATACGATGACTCCTATGAGAACAGTCAGAAGAGGTCATGCAGTTGAAAAGTTATGTCATTACATATGATATAGCAGAATGATAAAATTCTTGTAGGTCTCAGAGAAAACTGAATGCAGAGCATTGGGCATTGTTGATAAGACAATTCAGTAAGTATATGCTTTACTGTGAGTAGTGTTATGAATCAATCAATTTCTGTAAGAAGAAAAAGGTGGGTAAGATGAGTATTATCTATTCAGGTTCTTGCAAGGATTACTTCCTCTTTTTTATTTGTACAGAAACAACAGGTCCATAATTGTGTTCAGATTTAAATTGAAAGTGCCTGTTATACATTTTCCATAGAAATGTTCACTGCCTTTGCACATTACCCATATATTGCATCTGCAATCAGTGACAACAGAACCATCTGGTTTGGATAGAGGTGGGAGCAGAGATGGGCAAAAGTTTCGGCTAATAGCTTAGGCAAGAGACCAGAATGCTCGGCTACCATTAGGGCAAGAAGCAAGTTTTCTACTCTTAGCCTGTTCAAACTCTAGTTTGGACCGATTAATAACTGCTTTACAATTGTTGCGAGCTTTGGTGTAGGCAGAAAATGAAACTGAAGAATCAGAAACAAGCCAATTTGGAAAACCAAGGTTTAGATAGTGGACGAGATTTTAAAGTGGAGTGTGGGATAAAGGATTCCATTCCTGCAAGAATAATTTCACTGACACGATCTAAGCAAACGTTGACATCAGAAGTTTTGAAACAGTAATCCGACCATGGAAAAGAAGAAAAGAAGTCTCACAGGTCATCCCATTTTGCATTCTTGTAATGCCAAACAACAAGAGGTTGAGAATAGCCATGAGATAAAGGTTGCATTGGAGAAGAGACAATCACCAAGTTGTGATCTGAAGTGCCTAAAGGACCTCTCACTTCGACTGTGTACTTAGAATGGCTGTTTGTGAGAAAAAGATCAAGCATATTGGCTGTATGATTAGGATTGTCCGGTATTCTTGTAGGTAAATGAACAATTTGTGCTAGGTCATTAGTAATTGCAAAAGCCTCAGCATCTCGCCCTGCTGGGTCGGTGTGACTAGAAAACGGAAGCCAGCTGGAGTTTTGAACATTAAAATCACCAAGGAAAATTACCTCACTCTTAGGAAAGTTGGACTGGAGAATGATAGAGACAACAGATGAATTCGACACAATGAGGTAGAGAGATTTTAAGCCAGAGAAGATCAAAGAGAGGAGATTCCAAATTGCTAAGTCTCTGACAGGGAATATCAGAACGGACATATGCACAAGTACCACCTTTGAGGTGAAAGGAATCATATAGCGAATAATTTGGGCATCTGAGATGAGTAGTAGTTGAATCAACTGATAACTGAGATTCTGTCAGAAAAAGTACATGGGGTTTGGCAGACTGCAAGTGGAAATGGACATCGTTGAGATTAGAATTGAGACCACATATATTTGTGATATGAATTAGGAAATACTAATTTCTTTAATTTAACAATATACAATAGTTTGTTTAAAAGCACCTTTAAATATTCACTTTAATTCAAATTAGTTTCTCCTCCACTTTGCTCTCCATTATTACAAAATCATTTAGCTCCCTATTAGAGTTTAGTATACTTCTTTCCTCCCCTTCCTTACAGAATTCCTCATTGTGAATGTATATGTAAAATATTCATTCAGTTTGTCAGATATTTAAGCAGGATCATCAACCATCAAACCATCAATATCAAGTAGACCAATCTGATATATTCCCTTCCTTTTTGAGTTTACATAAGTAACGAAGCCTTTTTATACAAATTAGCTTCCTTTGCTGCCTCCTTTAATATAACTGGATAGATCCATTCCCCCCCCCCCCAGGTGCCTTCCTTATGGTTAACTTCAACAATTTCTCCTCCACTTTGCTCTCAGTTATTACAAAATCACTTAGCTCCCTGTTAGAGTTTGATAAACTTTTGGCATTCCCCTCCTTGAATAACTCCTCATGTGTGAATGTAGATGCAAAATACTCATTCAGCTTATCAGCTACCTGAGCATAATCATCAATAGTCAACCCATCTTTCTGGAGTTCACATAAGTAAAGAACTCTTTGCTGTTTTTCTTTGCATCCTTTGCCAAAGATTTCTCGTAATCTGCCTTTGCCTGCCTAAACTCCATTGTGACTTGATTACAGACTAGCTTATATCTGCCATATGCTGCTGTGTCATCTGATACTTTATATGCATCCCATACATTTTTATTCTCTGCCATGAGCCTCATTAATTCATCTGACATGCATTTAGGCCTAAACCTTGAACAGCATTTTTTAGTTAGAATGAAAAGCCTAGTAGCCTCCAAAATTAAGTCCCTGAAGGCTTCCCATTTAGTATTCAATGTTGGTAACATTATAAGTTGATCCCATTGTACAGAATTTAAAAACTGTCTGAGACCCCTGTAGTCACCTTTACAAAAGCAAAAGCCCTTCCCTTTAGCCTTGATGGTAGTTACATCTTTAAGGCTAAAGGGTTCTTGAAACTCATCAGGAGTTATGCTTTCAGATTTACTTTGAGTTCTCAAAGTACTTTTGAGATTATCAATTTATTATAGTAAATGCACTTCCATAAATAATGTGCTGCTCAGAGAGAAACTAATTTGCAGTATACAGTATTAATCAGGCAACAAGGAATGATCAGTTAAATAATCAACAAGATGAATGTCACATTATCACCTATTCCTGCAGATTTTGGTTTTATATCCTTCTGCATATACTATATATGTGCTTACCACTTTCTTTGGTTTACTGTGCAGCATAATTAAAAATTTTTATGCTTTTATAAGAGCAAAAATAAGAGAATTAAAAAGTAGACAGTGGTTTCACATAATGATCTTTTTAGTAATACAGCAATATGCAATGTGTAAATATAACTGTAAAAAAAAGAAAGGGTTAAACTTTATGAAAAATATATATTTAAACAAAAATTTTAAAAAATATGGGGTCAACTTCTATGCCATAATACAGAGTAGCTATATTTTCTAGAGTAAACTAATGCAATAAATACCTCAGCTATATCACCACTTGTACCAGCCTGGCAATAACCAAACTGCTCGTGGGCTTTGTTCACAGGGCGATTCAAACATGGTTCCCAAAGGCGATGATACTGCAAATCTTGCTTTAGGGAATAGCAAAGACCCTCACCCCACTGAAAATCTGGACCTTTAATAATATAACGATGAGCACAAGCCTAAAATTAAGCAACAGTAATTAACATTAACATATATAGCAAGAAAAAATTAAAACAACCTTGATATCATAAGGTAGTAAGGTTGTTTTCAATGTATTTTATTAAATACATTTAAAATGGTTTTAAATGAAAACAAAATTGCTCAATGATTAATGCAATATTCATCTACTTTACATTTATCTCTCTCTCTCTCTCTCTCTCTCTCTCTCTCTCTCTCTCTCTCTCTCTCTCTCTCTCTCTCTCTCTCAGTAATACAGGAAACCTGCAACTCTAACAAGGGTCTGTATAACATCTCACATACTCTTTGTGGCAAAAGACCTTTAGTTCACTTTGGAATGCTATTTAAATTTTTCTGATATCAAGACTAATTTTATCAATCTTATGGAATAATTTTATCAATTTCTTAGTGTATTTTGTACATAAATTATGCAGTCCACTATTTTCCCCGTTATATTTTACCATTTTTTTTATTTATTATTTTTATACATTGAGACTTTATATTACAGCATAGCACCCAACCATCAAAAAAATAAATAATATAAGTTTAAGCATACATTTCACTGATTTATATGCACCTCTTTATACAACTACTATTACAACTATTCCTAAATTTTGGCAATGAAAAGAATGACAAGGACAAAACAAGAACAGAAAATTTGTGTTCTATTCTTGAATTATGGTTAAATACAATATTAATGTGATTTACATGTTAAGTACTATTTTTGTGAAGCATGATTTACCAGTAACAACACATGCATGCACACTTTTTTTAGCCAGATTTAAGTTAAACTATTCTTACAGACAATCTATTATGCTAAACCAAAGTTAATTTAGCATAATATATTTTGTATTAACCCAGCACTACATGCATGGGCTCTGTCAGGTGCCTGGTGCAAAAAAGGTTTTGCACATTAATTGTTGGTTCAAGATTAAGTTCTAAAAATTTCTCTACATTTCTAAATACAGTTCTAGTTCTACTCAAGTTGTTTTTGAAATTTATTATTTCAAAAACAACTTGAGTTGTTTTTGAAATAATAAATTAATAGTGTGAAATTAATAGCCAGATTAATAGTGTGAAAGAACTTGCTGGAATCTGTGGTCCATTTTTGTAACTTTCCATGGTTTGCAAGCATGCAGCACCTCACAGGTACAACATATTTTTATTTTGCAACAAATGATTGCCATTCTAATTCAAGGTTACCCATCAGTTACACTCTATCTTATAAATATAACATCTCAGGAAGGACATTTCAGAACTTTTGAAGAATAATTACCTGAAAACGTGAGTGCGAAGTCTCAATAGGGTTTGTTCCTACAACTCTTCTTGTAATTATTTTTGTATAGAATTTTATGAGGTTTGTGAAGGAAATAAGTACTATACTCCATTTATTCAGTTTTTGTTTTATGCCCAGATCATATAAAAATGTGATGCTCTTAAGTGTTTTAAAAAACTTCAGAAAAGAAAATCATACTTTTGTTTATATTTTATATTGTAATATTTCTAGTTTTTTATATATTTTTCAGCATATATCAATAAATATTTTGTTTAAAAAAAAATCATGAGTGCTTTTGTAGCCAAACAAAATACTCAACATTTTTTTTTTTATTATTATTATTTCTGCCAGAATTCTAAGCTGTAAAAAGTGTGCACATGTAATTTTGAAATACTGTGTGTTCAACTGTTTAACAATTTTATCAAGTTGAAAACAGACAGAAATGAAAAAAATATATATATATATATTTTTTTCTTTCTTTCTTTTATTTTTATGTATATAACATAAAAGTAGAAATATGTTGTGCATATGTAAGTAATTTTGAAATTTTGCACACAATGATTTTTCCAACTCAAAAATGGAAGTGCCTAATAATTTAATATTTATATATACTTATAGTTTTCTTTATTTTCACTAGAATGAATAACAGTTATTTCATATTTATGTTTATATATGTATTATAAGCAGAAATATGTTTGCATGTGTAATTTCAACATTTCATCCATTTAATAATTTTATCAACTCTAAAATGGAAGAACTTACGTTTTGTGTTTATACTTCAAATTCATGATTTACTAATATTTACGTTTATACTATATTAATTTAAGTTTCATGCTCTTATTGCTTTTATAAATTGGATAATAAAAATAATCAGTGTAAAAAAAAAAAAAAAAAGATTTTTAAATTTAAAAATATCTTAATTAAAAAAATAAAAAGTTACCTACAATAATTAATGTAATCCATTCACAAGAGGTCAAGCATATAATGCAAGTAGACTTTAAAAATCAAAACGTTTTTCCAGAAATAAAAAAATAAAACTTGAATATAACATCAAGTCCAGTGTGCTTTTTTTTTTTTTTGTTATATTAGATTAAGCATAAAAACACAGAAACCTCAAATGATCAAATTATAGGTTAATGAATATCAGAAAGTCTCAATTAAATGTTCATGTTACCTAATTCAAGAATTATAAGCTGAACTCAATTACCATTTGAACTGTTTGAAGTCACATCCAGTCCCCGGTTTGAAACAGCTGTAGCTAAAAATAGTGTCACAACACTTCTGTCAATACCAAGTTTGACCAAAGGTGAATTCCCATCTGCCCACAACCACCCCTCCTCAGGAATTAGAATATTACTAACAGCAAATGATGCAAGAAAACAAGCTAATATAATATCGATCAAAAAAAAAACTTCCCACGTCACCTGTCCATTCCTTCTAACAATTGAAAGTTCGTTCCAACAATTAAATCACTCTGCTAGCTGAAAGCAAATTTCCACACATCTATCCTGCAATCATCCTTCCCAGTTTACAGTCTTCTATAGTCTGAGCAAGACTCACAGACATTCTCTCAGATATGCCAGACAAGCTGTACTTGCTACCTGGGAGTCTAAAACGCTGATGGAACTGATATTCGAGTGACACTCAAGTCAAGTGGACCCAATTTCGGCAAAATCCGAACGGTCTGTGACAGCCAAATCCTCTGCTTGCACCTTCACAATGGTGGGACTGTTAGTAATCCTGGGTATAATCTCCATGCACAAGTACA
Organism: Mastigoproctus giganteus; assembly: GCF_048544385.1. Lineage (NCBI taxonomy): Eukaryota > Metazoa > Arthropoda > Arachnida > Uropygi > Thelyphonidae > Mastigoproctus > Mastigoproctus giganteus. The sequence continues at coordinate 142,420,508 of NC_143575.1, forward strand.
TGGTGGGTGACCACCCAGGTGTGAACCAACGTAAGCAGGGATCGAGGTGTGGCACCCACACCACATGGAGGAACGTCGCCCCTCTATGTTACCAGGCAGTACTAGGTGGTAGATGACTCTCATCAACCGGTGAAATACCACCACTTTGTTTATTGGAGGCTTCAGGTGGTGGAACCCATGTTTAGTCTCTAGAGCTAAGTTCCGGTCAACCCTTCCCTATCTCTTCCATCATGCAGTATGATTGATGACTTTTGAGGTTATGATGAACGTCGTGGCAAGATCCAATATTCCTTACATTTCGAGGGTACAGCTCTAAAACGGTGTTCGCAGGCCGGCCGCTAGTTAGTACACCGGACCGAACCTATTGGTAACTCTCCAGGAGGCTTCCGGATCAGCTAGTGCTATAATCTTGCTACCTCTACTCTGCCAGATAGTGACTGGAGGGAGTCCGAGTAGTGTGTATGGGGGAGCATTGTCAAGGCCACGTTATGTCAAGGATCTGGGTATATTCTAACCACGTGTACGCCATATCCAAAAATTTCATTACTTCACACAGCATGTCCCACCCACTTTTTCTTACTATTGAATACACAATGAATTGTCAAACTAATAGAGCAAGCTTATCTGCGAAAAGATCTAAACCTCCCAAGGACTTCCTAATTCATTTCCCAAATATATGTGGTCTCAATTCTAATCTCAACGATGTCCATTTCCACTTGCAGTCTCCCAAACCCCATGTACTTTTTCTGACAGAATGTCAGTTATCAGTTGATTCAACTACTGCTCATCTCAGATGCCCAAATTATTCGCTGTATGATTCCTTTCGCCTCAAAGGTGGTACTTGTGCATATTTCCATTCTGATATTCCCTGTCAGAGACCTTGTAATTTGGAATCTCCTCTATTCGATCTTCTCTGGCTTAAAATCTCTCTACCTCATTGTGTCAAATTCATCTGCTGTCTCTATCATTCTCCCAACTCCACTAATCACTTGGAGCTCTTTGACTTCCTCTCTTTGCAACTTCTCCATTCGAACTTTCCTAACAGTGAGGTAATTTTCCTTGGTGATTTTAATGTTCACAACTCCAGCTGGCTTCCGTTTTATAGTCACACCGACCCAGAAGGTCGAGATGCTGAGGCTTTTGCAATTACTAATGACCTAGCACAAATTGTTCATTTACCTACAAGAATACCGGACAATCCTAATCATACAGCCAATATGCTTGATCTTTTTCTCACAAACAGCCATTCTAAGTACACAGTCAAAGTGAGAGGTCCTTTAGGCACTTCAGATCACAACTTGGTGATTGTCTCTTCTCCAATGGAACCTTTATCTCATGGCTCGTGTTGTTTGGCATTACAAGAATGCAAAATGGGATGACCTGCGAGACTTCTTTTCTTCTTTTCCTTGGTCGGATTACTGTTTCAAAACTTCTGATGTCAACGTTTGCTCAGATCGTGTCAGTGAAATTATTCTTGCAGGAATGGAATCCTTTATCCCACACTCCACTTTAAAATCTCGTCCATTATCTAAACCTTGGTTTTCCAATAAATGTGCTAAGGCCATTCAAGAGAAGAATGTTGCATATCGTAATTGGCTTATTTCTAATTCTTCAGTTTCATTTTCTGCCTACACCAAAGCTCGCAACAATTGTAAAGCAGTTATTAATCAGTCCAAACTAGAGTTTGAACAGGCTAAGAGTAGAAAACTTGCTTCTTGCCCTAATGGTAGCCGAGCATTCTGGTCTCTTGCCAAAGCTATTGGCCGCAACTTTTGCCCATCTCTGCTCCCACCTCTGTCCAAACCAGATGGTTCTGTTGTCACTTTAGCCAAGGATAAAGCTGACCTGCTAGCTTCCCATTTTTCTTCCAGCTCATGTATTAATGATCTTGGTAAAACACCTTCCACCATTCCCAACACGCTCCATTCAATGCCTCCTGTGGTCTTCCGTCAAAAGCATATCAGAAAGATTTTGATGACTCTTGATGCTAAGAAAGCTCCAGGTCCTGATGGTATTTCTCCACTTGTTCTCAAAACCTGTGCTCCTGAACTTACTCCTATTCTTTGCCGCCTTTTTTCACTTTCTTATTCCAAAGGTGTTTTTCCTTCTGCTTGGAAATTTGCTCATATCCAGCCAGTTCCTAAAAAGGATGACAAATCCCTCCCATCCAATTATCGTCCCATTGCAATTACTTCTATTCTTTCTAAAGTAATGGAGAAATCGATTAACCACCAACTCTTAAACTACCTAGAAACCTTCGGTCTGATCAATGATCGCCAGTATGGATTGCGTCAGGGTCGATCCCCTGGTGATATTCTGGCTTATGTTACCCATTTATGGACTAATTCAATGGAAAGGTTCGGTGAAACACAAGTAGTTGCTCTTGACATCTCAAAGGCTTTTGATCGTGTTTGGCATAAAGGTCTTCTACACAAACTTCCATCTTATGGTTTGCCAACCTTTTTTTAGTAATTGGTTATCCAGTTTTCTCTCTGATCGCTCACTGAGTGTGATGGTAGATGGCTCTCTGTCTTCTAACGTCTCCACTAATGCCGGTGTCCCCCAAGGGTCAGTTCTTTTCCCCACTCTTTTCCTCTTGTATATCAATGACCTTCTTTCATTGACTGGAAATCCTATCCATAGTTTTGCCGATGATAGCACATTGCATTCAACTTTCCATTTTGAGAAACCTTGTCCTGCTCGATCAGCTTCAACTTCTCGAAAATCTGGTATGAATTCCTTAAATGCCAATCTTCACGTAATTCTCCAGTGGGGCAAAGACAACTTAGTTGATTTCAACCCTTCTAAAACTCAGTCTTGTCTTATATCTCGCAAAAAAGGATTCTTCTGCTCCTATGCTTATCTTTAGTGACACTCCGATTTCTAGGCAAAATGATATATCTCTTTTGGGGATTACCCTGACTTCTAATCTCTCTTGGCACAAGCACATTACAAATATTGCTTCCTCTACATCTAAAAAACTTGGTTTTCTCTTTCGCTCTCGGTGTTACTTTTCTTCCAAACAGCTGCTCACTCTATATAAATCGCAAATCTTCCCTGCCATGGAATATTGTTCCCACATCTGGGGTGGTGCCCCCAAAACCTCTCTCAGGCTTCTTGATTCCATTCAGAAGAGGGCAGTTAGGTTAATTAATGATTCATCTCTAACAGAGTCTCTCCACTCGCTTTCTCATAGACGTACTGTTTCTGCTGCATGCCTCTTCTACAGATAATTCCATGGGCACTGTTCTTCTGAATTGGCTTCTATAATTCCCGCTCTCTCTTTCAAAGCAGTCCGAACACGTGCCACCACCAGCCAACATCCATTTACTGTCCAACTTCAAACCCACAGAACCAACTTTTCATCTTCCTCATTTATTCATTCAACTGCCGTTTTCTGGAACAACCTTCCTTCATACGTATTTCCTGAAAATTACAATCTACAGAAGTTCAAGTCCAATGTCAACCAATATCTTCTTTCATCTTCTCAACCTCCAACCCAAGCACGGTACTAAGTACTATAGGTTCTAATACCTCTCGTGTTTGGGGTTCACATAAAAAAAAAAAAAAAAAAGAGAAAGAATGCCATCAGTATTGAGCTTACTCAGTCCACTCAAGGCCTTAAAACACCTCAATCGGATCTCTTCACAGGTTCCTAGTCTCTAAATGTCGCAATTTACAGAACTGAATGCTTTCTTGGTAGACTTTTGTAGCACTCTCTTGTACCCATCACCAATCCCATTGCCGTTCTCTACCCAATTCCAACAGCTCCACACTTCCTAAAATAAGGTCTCCAAGAACTGTATACAGTCAGCAAGATGTAGCCTAACCATTTTACAAAGGGATTTCCTGCTAGCAAAATTCCTGTTTATCATTAACATAAATCCATGAGCTGTCTTGGTAGCCTGTCAGCACTGCTCAGAGAACTTCATATCTAACTGCACAATAGTGAACAACACTAAGTGAAAATTTATTCCAATAATCAAACTACTCCTGAGCTAAAAGAAAATTTCTGCATGTCTATTGTGCCATCATCCTTTTTTAATAAAAGGATATGTTGATTTGTGTTATCTGAAAAAGAATAAAGATGGTATCAACATTTATGAGGGGAGGGGTTCAAAAAGCCTGAGTATAAAAAGGTAGTAGTAGTATAGTATTAATTTCTGTACTTAATGTATAACACTGCAATTTCAATATCATTTTTTTAATTACAGGTCCTGAAGTTAACAAAGTGGTATGAGTGAGGAAAGATGGACAAAAATCACTCGCCAGCAGTTATCCAATATTTGAGTCAAAGGCAATTCATGAGGATATGGTTAAAACATTGGGGGAGGATTCTGCTTCCTATTCCATGATTAAGAAATAGGCAGCAATGTTTAAAAATGAGGGAAGGAGAATCTGAAAAATGACCCACACTGTGGAAGACTAGTAATATCCATCACTCCAGAAGTTGTTGGCAATGTGCATGAGCTGGTGATGAATGATCGACAAATTAGAGTTCAGTACATTTCCAGCATCCTTGGGCATCTATTCTGAATGTGTGTACCACAAAATAACGGAGGTTCTCACTATGAAAGAGGTCCTAAAGTCCTAAAGTTTTAACAGCAGATCAAAAACATGCAAAAGCTGTCAAGTCAAATAAACATTTACACTGTTTTCAAGTAGATCCAGCTAATTTCTTTTGTTTGTGACCATAGATAAGATATGGATCCATCACTTTCAGTCAGAAACAAAGGCGCAGTCAAAACAGTGGAAGCACGGCTCTTCTCCTCCTCTAAAGAAAACCAAGTCAATTCCTTCTGTCATCATGATGGCATCATTTTTTTTTTTTGGATGCTGATGGAATGTTGCTGGTGGATTACATTCAAAAAGACCAAAGAGTCAGAGGGGCAAATTATGTAGACTTTGTGAGGTTATTCCAAGGAAAACCCAACAAAGGAGTATTGTTTTACCAGGAAAACATGCCTCCTCACAAGTCTGTCATTGCCATGACTGCACGAGTGTGGCTTTGAAATCTTGGACCATCCCCCATTTCACCAGATCTAGCACCATCAGACTTTCCGTTATTTCCTAATTTGAAAAATTACTTTGTTGACATCCATTTTTGCACCAAGAACTGCAGCAGATACATTCCTGATACATGTCACTGCTGCAGCAGATACATTCCTGGAGGCCCAAGAGAAAACTTTCTTCACAGATGGACTCAATGCATTGCAGCATTGGTGGCAAAAGTGTATTGACTTCAAAGGGGATTATGTTCAAAAGTAACATGTTACCAGACTCCCCAAATAAACCCCCATACTCGTAGCACAAACTTTTCAGATGCCCCTCATAGTTTACTTAACCCTTTTAAAGGCTTGATTAGTAAAGAAGTTGTGTTCTATTTCAGTGGAAGTACAAAAATTGTAAAAGGGGTGCTACTCTGCATTATGAGTTTTCTGTCTTTACTGTCTGGGAACACAGTAGTACCCTCCAGCAAAAGAGGATGTTATATTTTTCTGTCTTTATTCTGTTTACTTGTTGCTCTTCTCTGCATCCTTTCCCCAGGTCCATGTCCTTCCAAAAATGAGGTTGCCAAACCTACATATATTCCAGATGTAGATGAACCATTCCTTTATATAATGGGATAATCGTCTCTTTATCCCCCACTGGCAGAGTTCCTTTTACACATTAAGCTGGAGTAAGCATTAAATGGAACAAGTTGTTGAACATTATCTCAAATAAAATTACTTTACTTTTAAATGAATATTTAAAATGTCAATAAACCTATCCTTGATAGGTTAGACAGGGGCAAATCACAAGTATACAATGTCAAAATTATTTTTTGCATCCAGTTCCTTTGTAACTGTGTCAATAGTAGTTAATCAGATCTTGCATAAACAATCTGTGCTTTGATTGTTGTATAAATAAATTCCTGTCAAGATGATCTCTAGCACAGAAGTCACACTTACAGGTCTGTAATTACTTGCTTTACCTCATAGTTTACTTAACTTTGTTTACTTAACCTCTTTCTTTGTGGATAGAGGATACATTTGCACATCTCCAATCTCCAACCTGTAGTGACCTCCCCCTGATAATTATAGCTAAAAGTTTTCATAGCTCTTTTGCTGCCTCCCTTAATATATGAATATTAATTAAACTAATTGTTTTAATTTATACATTTTCCTTCTATATTAGCATTTCTCAACCTTTTTTATGTGGAGGATCTAAATTAATTTTTCATAACCCAATGTGCTCATACTTAAAAAAATCATTCAAGGTCATGTGACGTGCCATTCGCATGCCAACTAATAGTATCATTAAAAAACAAGAACTTTGTCTATTTCACTTTCAGCTTTTTGCCTATCATCATTTTCCTTTATAAGCAGGCATTATTAGGCTTTCAGCAATGTACAACTTCATTGTTTTTCGTGCAACTAACTCAGCTAGTAAATAGCTTGCTTCTTTTTTTTAATATCAATCACTTCTCTTCCTGCTTTACTCATACTTTTCTTTAATGATTAATTCATTTTCACTCATCTCCTTCACTGACACACCTTCTTTTCATATACTTCAACATTTTTCAATCTTAATCAGCCATATGAAAATACTGTTACATGGATTGGATTTTAAATACACAAAATGAACTGGTTTCAGTAAAAATGCCAATCACAAAACTGAACAATGAATACAAATCTAAAAACAGTGATAGACCATAATGTGTGCTAAACACCACTTGTGAAATCATTCCTAAGAATATATAAATCACTCAGTGTTATTTATTTATTTTCTTTTATTTTTTATTTTTTTAGGCGCATTAGCAACTAAGGCCATATTGCTACGCGGATATGCGGTGGTCATTCCCTGGCCTTTCCGCATCCTCCGTATTTGGTGGTCACAGGCTCAAACCCTAGTCTAATCAAGAAGCGTGTGCTACGCACTGCTGCTCCTGCCCACCTGGCTATGGAGGTGCCATCACTATCACTAAGATTTGTGGAAGTGCACTGTCTACTCAAAATGACTAAAATTCAAAGAATTCTGGGTAGCAGTCAGCAGGTAAAAACAGATTCTCAGAACTTTACCTGACCCTGCAGATATGAACATCACTTCGAGGAGTGTTTATGGTGCTGCTGTTTTTCTCTTGACAGCACAGGGCTCACCTTGCTGTTGCCACTAATAAAGCAGCTCTGTAATGATACAAAATGAATACAGACACAATGTATCTAAATATAACCTTAAATATGAACTGACCAAATCCAAACAAAGAGGCAAGCACACAAATTTCTCCAGTACTGCAAACTGTTAGACAAAAATTCCTGTGATATTTGAAGAAATATTTTGGAATTTTTCATGGGATTTCAAAATTTTTATTTATTTATTCCACTATTTCACAGAACCCTCAGATGATTCTATGTAGAACTCTGGCTGAAGAAAAACTGCTCTATATTAATAAAAAAAAAAAAATTTCCTATGGAGTTCATTCACCCACTATTCCTTATGAGCTATCCTACATGTACATAGCATGGATGCTTATGCAATGACTCATGATTTGGTACCTGAACATCAATGCTAGGTGACATATTCACTTTATTTGTTCTTGTGATTTGGAGATTTCAAACAATTTTTATCAATTTCAAACCAACTTCTGACTATTACAAACAAAATTAAAAATGGATCATAAAAATACCATTGCGCTAAATGCAAGAGGAAGTAGAAGGAAGCCATCAAACTGAACATAAAGAAAAAGGTCACAAATGTGTGAAAACAGTGTTGCAACACTTAGATAGAACACAAGGTGGGGAGAGGGAACAAAATGTTTTCCCTGTGCTTCTTCTCTGGACATTACATTTTATTGACTGTATTGCTTGTTTATTCAGTAAAATGAGCCAGACATTTCATTGCTATAATTTTTGTTTCTTTTGTTACAGAGCTGAATATCATTCCATTATCAAATTCCTGGTTTTGCAAGACAAATAGCCAAGGACTATCCACGAAGAGAGGGTCTATGGTGTATGGGAGATATCTGTCCATTGCATAACACTGTGGAGACAGTTTCAAGTGCAGCTGGGAGAGCATCCATGATGAAGAAAGAAGTGGGTGGCCATCCATATCTCACACCGCTTAATTCAGGGAGAAAAATGAACAGCTGATCCTCAATGACCACCATATAACAATTAAACGGATAGTTGCTGACACTGGGATAAGCTATGCATCGGTGGAGAGTATAATTCATGATTTGAATATGAAATAAGGTCTCAGCATGATGGATTCCTCACTTGCTCATGTCTTCAGAAAGAAGAAAGGCAGGCCTTCTCTGCTGAATTGTCGCCATATGTGACAGTAATCTTGACCTGTGTTTTTCCCAAATGGCAACTATGGATACATCACTTTGACCTGGAAACAAAACATATTTAAAACAATGGAAACATCCATCATCATCATCACCACCACCAACTCCCAAAAAGGCCAGAGTGCAACCATCTGCAGGGAAGGTGTTGCTGTCAGTTTTCTGAAATGAGATGGGCATTTTCTGATGAATTACCTAGAGGAGAGTACCAACCATCAATGCACATTACTACAGCTACTTAATGAAGCAATGACATGAGGCAATTAAGGAAGAGTGATGTGGAATGCTCAGCAAAGGTGTGCTGTCACTTCACGACAATGCACAAACAAACCACAAGCACTAATCCTGCCTGGAAGTGAGGACTTCATATCTTGCCACACCCACCTTATTCCCCTGATTATATACACCTTCAGACTTCCTCTTTTCATAGTTGAAATCATTTTTTATATGGAAAGCTTTTTTTTTTTTTTTTTTTTGCAATGCAGAGGTAATTTTTTGTAACAAAAACAGTTTCAAAAGCAAAATGAGACATTTTACAAATTAGCATAAGTGCCACAAACAGTGGGAAAAATGGGTCACTTTGAGTGGTGATTACATAAAGAAGAGTAATTATATGTTTCAAATCTCAACCTTCCAGGACACAAAGAACATGCATCCTAGAAGGTAGAGATATAACTACGGTACAATATATAACTAACTACTATAACTACGTACATACATATATATACATATATTCCAGTCGACATCGCTGGACAGTGCAGTGTGGAGTCAGTTTGGTGTGACATAAACATTGGGAGATCAAAATTGAGAGTAGGAGTGTGCTATAGGCCTAATGACTCTGATGAGTATAATAAGGAACTGTACAGGGAAATAGAGTGGGCCAGTAAATCAGAGTGTCTTATAATGGGAGATTTTAATTTCCCAGATATTGACTGGAATTTGGGGGCTGGTTACTCACACACTAACAGGGCTTTTGTGGATTTATTGGATGATTGTTTTCTACATCAGCATGTTCGGGAGGCAACTAGAGGGAGTAATACTCTTGATTTGATTATCAGCAGTGATTCTTCATGCATTAAGAATCTGCAGATAAATGAACCACTAGGTGGCAGTGATCACAGTATGCTGAAGTAGGATTTACTCAAAGAGGTAAGTACCATGAGGGGTAAAGGGAAGGGTTATTGCTTCCGTAAAGGCAACTACGATGGACTGAGACAGTATTTAAATTCTATACAGTGGGACCAACTGATGATGTTACCAACAGCAAATTCAAAATGGGAAGCATTCAAAGAACTTATCTTGGAAGCTACTAGGCTTTACATACCAACTAAGAAATATTGTTCAAGGTTTAGGCCAAAATGGATGTCAGATGAACTAATGAGGCATATGGCAGAGAAGAAAAATGCATGGGATACATACAAATTAACACATGACACAGAAGCCTATGATAGATACAAGTTGATATGCAACCAAGTTACAAAGGAGGTTAGGCAGGCGAAGGCAGATTACGAGAAATCCTTGGCAAGGGATGCAAAGAAAAACAGCAAAGAGTTCTTTACTTATGTAAACTCTAGAAGGAAGGGGATGAATCAGATTGGTCCACTTGATATTGATGGGTCAAGTGTTGATGATCCTGCTCAGGTAGCTAACAAACTAAATGAATATTTTGCATCGACATTCACACATGAGGAGTTATTCAGCGAGGGGAATGCCAGAGGTGTATTCAACTCTAGCAGTAAGCTACAGAATCTTGAAATAACTGGGAGTAAAGTGGAGGAGAAACTGTTGAAGATAAACACAAGAAAGGCACCCGGGGTGGATGGGATCTATCCAGTTATATTAAAGGAGGCAGCAAAGGAAGTAAGCAAACCCTTAGCCATAATTATGAGAGCTTCCTTGGACTCAGGGGAGGTACCCATAGACTGGAAATGTGCAAATGTGACTCCAATTCACAAAGGAGGATCAAAGGCTGACACAAGTAATTATAGACCTGTGAGCTTAACTTCTGTTCCAGGAAAATTAATGGAGGCACTGGTTAAAGAAGCACTGCAGGATCATTTAGACAAGACTTCAGTTATAGCTCAGACACAGCATGGTTTTGTTAAGGGGAAGTCTTGCCTGACCAACTTGATTGGATACTATGATGCAGTCACAAAAGAACTGGATGCAGGGAATAACTTTGATATTATATACTTGGATCTTAGAAAGGCTTTTGATACTGTTGCACATGGAAGACTGCTACACAAATTGGAGCAGTGTGACATTGGAGGCAAATTGCTGCTATGGATAAAGGGGTGGTTGAGGGGGAGAAGACAGAGAGTGGTAATCAATGGACACTGCTCATCGTGGACTGATGTTATTAGTGGAGTCCCTCAGGGCTCAGTGTTGGGTCCATTATTGTTTTCTGTATTTATAAATGATATTGATAATGGTATATCGGGCTTAATGTCCGAGTTTGCAGACGATACAAAGGTTGGCAGGGTTGTCAAGGACACTACTGACACTATGCTGCTGCAACAGGATCTGGAAAGGTTGAGCAGATGGGCTGAGAGGTGGCAAATGAAGTTTAACATTGACAAATGTAAAGTACTACACATGGGAAACAGCAACCCCAGAGCAACGTATCAACTCTGTGGTACTACACTGACAGTGATAGAGAATGAAAGGGACTTGGGGGGTGGTTGTGCAGGCAGATATGAAGTTCTCTGAGCAGTGCAGACGGGCTGCAAGAGTAGCTCATGGAGTATTGTCAATGATATACAGGAATTTTTCCAGCAGGGATAAGGAGGTGATTATTCCATTGTATAAGGCGATGGTCAGGCCACACCTAGAATACTGTATACAGGTCTGGAGGCCTCATTTCAAGAAGGATGTAGAGCTGCTGGAACGAGTACAGAGAAGGGCAACAAGATTAGTGAATGGAACAAAGGGGTGCTCTTACGAAGAAAGGCTTAAGTTTTGCAAATTACAGTGTCTGGAGACTAGGCACCAGCGAGGTGATCTGATAGAGGTGTATAAAGCCTTGAATGGTTTAAGCATGCTCAATGCTGATGGGATTCTTCCTCTAGCTCAGAAAAATCACCTGAGAGGGCATAAATTCAAATTGAGGAAAGACAGATGTAGGATAGACGTGCGGAAATTTGCCTTTAGCCAGCGGGTGGTTGATTGGTGGAACAGACTTCCATCCCTTGTGGTGGAGGTTGATAGCCTAAATAAGTTTAAGGCTCAGCTGGACAGGTAGTTTGAACGAACAGAGGGGTGAAATGGAAGTGGGGTTTTTTTTTTTTTTTTTGGCTGATGCTGCATAAGCTTGCTTTCTTGCATCAAATGCCTCTACTAATGCTAATGCTATATATTTACAGTATTTTTATAATATTAAAATATGTGTTTGTATGTTATGCTATTATGTAGCATTTTGGGGATTTTTTTAGATTTTCTTTTTCTTACATTAGTATTACATTAGCCTTATATAATTCTCATTTAACAAATAGTATTCTAGAACCAAGTAATTTGTCATAGCAGGATTTACTTGTAACTGGATATATTCTATCAGCCTAAGGTGCCTTATTGGGTCAGGGAAAAAACTTTTTGATATCCAACCATAGATGTGCCAGCTGTTAAAGATTACTGCTGCAAGGTGAAGAAACTGGGATTAAAAGCATTGCTACTTCTCAATGATGCTCATGGATATCCTATCTCAATCCTAATGAGAAGATTGAGTTTTTATCTCTAACAACAACTCCAACCTATAGCTGATAGATAAAGGAGCTGTCACTACCTTCAAAATACATCTGAGGAGAGTATTCACAAAGGCAATTTCCAAAATTGGTGAAAAATATGCATAATCCTTAGGGAAATTCTGGAGAAAAGTCACTGTCCTAGATGTGGTGAAGATTATGAGATGTGTAGAAGCTCATGGCAAGAACAATGAAAATGGAGTATAAAAAAAATGCATTGAGCTTTCATGAATGAATTACAAAATGTTGAACCTAATCAAGAAGCAGCAGTGTCAGAAGGAGTAGCAATGGCTAAACAACTGAACTTAGAATTTAAATTTTAGGATGTGGAAAAATTGTACAATTCTTCTGCTCAAGAATTGGGGAAATTATGATAATATGGAACTGTAAAAGGAGAGTCACTGCAAAGGCTTAATTTGCACTCTCACAACCAAGGGCCAAGAGATTAAATGAAGCATGTGTGTTTGTGGAGCAAGCCAAAGGCTCATTTGAAAGGGTTGACACTGATTTGAGAGGAGAATGAAGGTTTGCAATGCAATTGATCAACAAATAGTGTTACCAATGAATATTATGAAAAAGGAAGGTCAGACAAAAGACCCTGAACCCTATCCTCTGGCGATTCATATCTTACTATAAAAAACACATTATTTCATCATCAAACAGATATTAAACTTGAAATACCTACATCAATATCAATAAAAACCATACAGAACCTCACTCATAACATTAGTCCATGAAAAGCAGTAACCATTTCTAACTACTGTCTCCTACCACATAAAGATCTTTCATCCATTGTGGTAAACTTGCTCCTAATGCTACTTTGCTTGAATATTATTATTATTTTTAGCCATATGGTGCAAGGAAGCCTGAGGCTTATGCTGCACCAGCCAAAAAAAATTCCCGAGTAACCCTGAGAGAGAGAGAGAGAGAGATTGACAGAAGTGGAAAGGAATCACCAAGAAAGAGAAGAATGATGATATCCAGCTCAGGACCCTGGGTGGGTGTGCCAAGCCCATACTCATCAGATGTGAGCCCCTGGGGTTTTTGGTTTGGTTTGTTTGGATTTTTTTGGTGCATTAGCAACAACGGCTATAATGCGCCAAGACTAGGTTATATTTAAAAAATTTTAAATTCTCGGTGACCTAATTAGTAAGGCCACCATGTCCAGATATATAATAACAAAGATATAAAAAATAAATCAATAAAGAAGTAACAATAGCATAAATTAAATATAATTAAAAACTTTTATTAATTTAAAATAGCTAAAAACAGCAGACACGTTGTCATTGTCGGATAAGATCTGACTGAGTGTATATGGCTCAGTCAGATGATTAAAAGCGGTAAAACGGATATTGCTAAAATCTGGACATTCAACTAAAATATGTCTTATTGTTAAAATTGTGCCACAGGACTCACACATAGGAGGGCCATCAGCCCTCAGCAGAAACGAATGAGTTAAATGACTGTGTCCTATGCGGGTCCGGGCAAGAACAACTTCCTCCTTACGATTCCTGCGCAGACTAGACTGCCACGGTTCAATTACAGGCTTTATACAATATAATTTATTCCCAGTCTGTCTATTCCACAAGTCCTGCCATTGGGAATATATCTTTTGGTGTATTATTTGCCTGTAGTCTGTATAGGGGACTGACAGGCAGCGGTTATTATTGGGAATTGCTGATTTGGCTGCGGTGTCAGCCAAATCATTTCCCCTAATCCCAAGGTGGCTGGGAATCCAGCAGAAGCGGATGTCATATTTGTGTTCATGGAGAACGTGAATCTTCTGCTGAATGCTACACAGAACTGGATGAGGATTATACCTCACAGATATTAAAGCCTGTAACATGCTAAGAGAGTCGGAATATAAAATGAACCGTTGGTATTGGCATTTACTAATATGATCCAAGGATAACTCTACAGCGTGCAGCTCTGCAGTAAATATGCTGCATTCAGAGGGAATCTGCTCTGATATAGTCCTGTCTGTAAAGACAGCAGCAGATCCCACATATGATTCTGACTTCGAACCGTCTGTGTAGACTGGCGCAAAGTCGGAATATTCAGTTCGGTGTGCTGAATGAAGCTGCAGGTAGACACATGATGGAGTGTCCGACTTTGCCCAGTTTCTAAGCGACAAGTCGCATGCCGGAACACGAGCATGCCAGGGTGAAAAGGGTTGCTTTGATGTTTGGGCAACCTTGTCTACCTTGATATTAAGTTCATTGAGTAGCCCTTGGAGACGAATACCAAAAGGACGATTGGCAGTCTTACGGGTATTGTACAAGTTTTCCCATCGTGGCTCAAAAACGAAGGGCCACGTAGGATGGTCTAGCAGGGATTTCAGTTTTAAAGCGTACTTTAAAGACAACTGCTTACGTTGAAACAATAACGGTGGTTCGTTTGCTTCGACGTATAAACTCTGGACAGGAGATGTTCGAAATGCTCCAGTAGCGATACGTATAGCCTGATGATGGACAGGATCCAGCCATCGAAGTACACTGTCTCTGGTTGAAGAATATACTTGGGACCCATAATCTAATTTGGATCGCACAAGTGCACAGTAAAGCCGTAGAAGGGTGCATCGGTCTGCACCCCAAGTTAAGGAGGAGAGCGAGCAGAGCATATTGAGGGCTCTTGTGCACTTTGTGCGGAGTTGGCGAATATGATCCAAAAAGGTCAATTTTTTATCGAATATGAGTCCCAAGAAATTTGTGTTCGCTGCTACTGGAATAGCATTTTGTCCGAGCCTTAATTCTGGGTCAGGATGAAGATTACGCTTGCGACAAAAGTGTATGCAAACGGTCTTCTCCGGCGAGAACCTGAAGCCATTAGCAAGTGCCCAGGAATTCAGACTATCAATGGCTTTCTGCAGTTGTCTTTCAATAACCCTCATGTTGCACGACTGGCAAAAAATGCTAAAGTCATCAACATAGAGGGCACTGTTTACAGTTGGAGGAAGTTGTTCTGTGATGGAATTTATTTTTATGGCAAAAAGCGTGACACGTAATACTGATCCTTGTGGTACTCCCTCCTCTTGGCTAAAGGAGCGTGAGAGTGAGGATCCCACACGAACTTGGAACGATCGATCGGCTAAAAAGTTTTGAATAAAAAAGGGCAGATGCCCTCTTAGGCCTAGGCTATGCAAGTCTTTTAAAATGCCAAATCTCCAAGTTGTGTCATACGCTTTTTCCATGTCAAAGAACACCGACACCAAGTGTTCGCGTTTTAGGAAAGCATCCCGGATGGATGCTTCCATTCTAATAAGATGGTCCAATGTGGACCGGTTCCTTCGGAAGCCGCACTGGATGTTGGAGAGAAGGTCATTTGATTCGAGATACCATATTAACCATTCTCTCCAGGATTTTGCACAGACAGCTAGTCAGAGCAATAGGATGATAATTGGTGGTGACTTTTTGATCCTTTCCTGGTTTAGGGAAGGCAAGAACGATTGCCTTTCGCCAGGAGTCCGGAAACTGCCCTTCAGTAAAGATTCTGTTATACAGAAGGAGAAGACAATCCATAGATTTTGGTGAAAGATGTTTAATCATGTCATAATGGATGCCATCTGGTCCAACAGCACTTGCTTTGGAAAGAGCGAGGGCTCTTTTCAGTTTCTGAATAGTAAAATCCCCGTTGTAGGGATAGAGGCCCTTGGACTTAAAATTAAGTGCTTCTCTTTCCAGTTTATGTTTCAGGACCAGGAACTCTGGGGAGTACGAGGATGTTGCGGAGATGTTAGAGAATGTTTCCCCAAGAGCATTGGCTACTGCAGTTGGATCTGCAATAGCGCATCCATTATAATCTAGGATTGAAGAAGGGTGGGATGTATATTTTCCCTTCATTTTCCGGATTTTATCCCAGACTACCTTAGAGTTGGTAGACTGGTTAATAGATGATGTAAAACGGATCCACGATTCCTTTTGACTCTGACGACGGATGTAGCGTGCTTTGGCTCGTGCATGTTTGAAGGCTATAAGGTTGTTCGTGGTAGGATATCGGTGGAATATCCCCCACGCTTTGTTTTGAGCCTTTTTTGCTGCTGTGCATTGTGAATTCCACCAAGGTTTGGGAAATGGTGGAAACCGGGCAGATGTTTTTGGAACAGCATTCGCAGCTGCTTGGACAATATTTTCTGTGATGTACTTAACTGCATCATTGATAGGCTCTTGACTGACTGTGCTAAGATCAAAATTTTCCTGATGTTGGTAGGCAGTCCAGTCAGCCTGATCAATCTTCCACTGTGGTAACCTGAAGGGAAGACATGGTCTCCCACTGTGTAACGAGGTTATCACAGGGAAGTGATCACTTCCGTATGGATTCTCCTCCACTTCCCAAGTGAGTGAAGGGAGTAGAGAAGGGGAGCAGATAGAGAGATCAATGGCAGAAAAAGTACGGGTAGGCATGTAGAAGAAAGTGTTTGTTCCAGTATTTAGAAGGGAAAGATCATTGTCATTGAGCATACACTCTATGACTCTTCCCCTTCCGTTGATGTTAGCACTACCCCACAGGGTGTTATGTCCGTTAAAATCCCTGAGAAATAAGAAAGGGGGAGGCAGCTGCGTTAGAAGATCATCAAGGTCTGCCTGGGAGATGTCAGTCCCAGGTAGCAAATAAATGGAGCACACAGTTAATAAAAATCCCACTGAAAGGCGAATTGCAACAGCCTCTATGCTGGTTGTAATTAGCAAGGGCTGCACTGGGGTCTGGTTTCCCACAAGGATGGCCACTCCTCCATGAGCAGGACCATCCGCAATTCTATCCTTACGAAAAATTGTGGTGTTATGCATTGTGGGATCATCATTTGCCTTTAGGTAAGTCTCCTGCATACACTCTATGACTCTTCCCCTTCCGTTGATGTTAGCACTACCCCACAGGGTGTTATGTCCGTTAAAATCCCTGAGAAATAAGAAAGGGGGAGGCAGCTGCGTTAGAAGATCATCAAGGTCTGCCTGGGAGATGTCAGTCCCAGGTAGCAAATAAATGGAGCACACAGTTAATAAAAATCCCACTGAAAGGCGAATTGCAACAGCCTCTATGCTGGTTGTAATTAGCAAGGGCTGCACTGGGGTCTGGTTTCCCACAAGGATGGCCACTCCTCCATGAGCAGGACCATCCGCAATTCTATCCTTACGAAAAATTGTGGTGTTATGCATTGTGGGATCATCATTTGCCTTTAGGTAAGTCTCCTGCAAGCAAAAGCAAACTGGCTCGTGCTTTTGCAGGAGGGCCTTGATGTCATCAGTATTTTGCCAGAATCCACGACAATTCCACTGTAGGAATTTAGCCATTATTTTGGCTTGGTGGGTCCATCAGACGGCTTCCGAGGTGCTGAGGGCTTACTTTTATCAGTCTTGGGTTTATCTTTTTTGGGGAAGAATGGACGCTGTCCTGTGTCCATTTCCTCCTCCGCAAAGAGTTCCAAGACTGAATCTTCGGGTACCTCCTTCTGCTCGACATCAATGTTTACTTGGGTAGTAGGGGAGACTTCCCCTTTCTTATTCTTTTCTTTCATAATTACCTTTGTTATTTGTGGAGCATTAGGAGGTACCGATATAGGAGTGGCAGCTGATTGGGCCTTCTGTGCAGGTTTTTGAGAACTTAAGAGATAACAAGCGATGGGAGTGAAAGACTCCTTTGGAGAAATGGTCATGTCCGTCTGAGTTCCGACGGAACATCTCCCTGCTACCTTCTGGGCGTAGGTAGGTCTGTTGATATTCAGGGGTTTGACCGATTTCCTTGCCTCCTGGTATGATATGTTTAGCTCTGCCTTCAGCCGTTGAATTTCTTTTTCTTCTTTCCACCTCTGGCATGCTCGTGAGTAGGCTGGGTGTTCGCCTTCACAGTAATACAGGTGGGTTTTGCGGCTGAACATGCTGTTGTTTCGTGGTCCTTTGCACCACATCGAGCACATGCAAGGACTCCACGGCAGGCCATTTGAGAGTGTCCATACTTCTGGCATTTAAAGCACAGTAAAGGGTTGGGAATGTATGGACGCACTGAACAATTGATGTATCCAGGTTTAATCTCGTCAGGAGGTTTAGGAGAGTTAGAAGTCAGGATAACGCTCCTGGTTTTAACAATTTTTCCATCCCTTCGCGCAGTAATTCTCTTGACGGCAATTACTCCTTGGGGTTTTAATTCGGAGCAGATTTCCTCCTCGGTTACGTCGAGAAGGTCCCACTCCGAAATGACACCTCTCGATGAATTGAGTGTTCTGTGTGGTGTCACTGTTATAGGTATTCCTCCGATTGATGTTACTCGGAGGAGATGTTCTGATTGCCTGTCATTTTTTGATTCAATCAAGAGATCCCCAGAACGAAGCCTCTTAACTGATTTGGGTGAACCTGCTAACCCGTCTAACCCTTTTTGAATAAAAAAGGGCGACATTTTACCAATCGGTTTTTCACCGGTGGAGTGTATTATTAGGAACCTTGGAACAGGCCCAGATGGTACTTCCGTTCACTGCCTCTTTTTAGCAATAATGCTATCTGGATCTTTCTCTATGCTTTCAGATAGGGACCGGGTTGGGGCCCCTGAAGAAATAAGTTTATCAGGATTCATATAGGTTTTTAAATTGTTCAGTGCCCGGGCTCCCCCCACCCACCACGGAGCCCAAAGGGATGCCCACTACCCAGCATGCAATAAATGCGCTCGGGAGTGGGACGCCAGGGCTACCCAGACACTATACCCGCACCGCCGCCAGCCTGAATCCTGTCCCTCGGACCATGAGGGTAGGGGCGTGGCATTGTCACGGTTGACCCTTGCAAGCGAGCCTACTAGCCGACTGATCCTAGCCGGGCCTTCCAGGACCACCCGTCTTGTCAAAGCAGGGGCCAAAGTGGTGTATTGAAGCTGGGCCCCTCAACCACCATCCGAATTTCCACGGGTCGCAGCGCACGGCAAACACGCTGGATTCCATTGATGTAAGCCTGGAACCTGGGCTGTGGGCGTTGGATCCCAGTGATGCTAGTCTGGAAGTCCAGCAGCGTCACTGGGAGGTCCCCTCACCGCGTACAGGTGCCCACGTCGAGGGGCCCCTGGGGTTAAATATATATATAAAATAATGGTTCATGTGGGACTGTATCAAAAGCTTTACTGAAATCTAAGTAAAGCAACTGACTGTAAAGCATATTTTCATTCTATGAAAATATGCTTTACAGTCAGTTGTGAACATTATCTATGACACTGGGGAGGATCATCTTTCATCAGAAGAAAAGTGTGTTGGGTATGTATGCCCCATATATATCCAATCACTGCTTTAAAACTAGAAAAACAATATACAGTACACACACACACACACACACACACACACACACACACACACACACATATATATATATACTGCATTCTACTGAGAAACTGAATAATTTGGTAGGATTACTGCAGCTGTCACATCTATCTGCTTTAGGGTAGTCAGTGTACAAATGCACATAAGTTGAGAGTGTTGCATTAAATATGCAGAATGTAACTTTCCATTATATGAATTCTATATAACAATCAGGTAAGCTGATTTTCAATGGTGGATGGGATATGGAATCATTTTGGAAGATACTGTCCATGTTTATTTCTCATTACACAGATAATCACTTTTAGTCGATTACTGGCTGGTTTGCAAACATTTGATTTATTTCTATATAACATTTCACAACTTGAATTATGCATATATTGCTATGTTGGATGATTGGAAAGGCTTTAATTTTTTTTCAGCATAATTCAGAAGGGAAAAAAAAAATATATATATATATATATATATATATATATATATATTGTCTGCGAAGATTACAAGAAGGTTTGTGGGTTTCAGTTTATAATCTTTGTACTGGTGACTTTCAAAAGGCTTTGGAGATAATGCCCAAAGCACTAAGTTCACTCTTTAAGCTACCTTTGCAAAAAGGAGTCATATGCACATCTCCAATTCATAGAAACTTCAAGCTGAATCCAAGTAAGCTCTCATAATAGCTAAAAGATTTACTTCTTTTGATGCTTCTTACAATATAACTTGGATAGATTATGAAGTTCTGGTGCCTTGTTCATTTTATATTGTAATAACATTGTTTCTAGTCCTTTTTCGATTATCAGTAAAATCATTTAACTCCAACTGGTATTAGATACAGTACTGGCATCTGCAAGTTTAAAAACTTCCTTGCATGTGGATGCAAAATATTTATTTTGCATCCACATGATTATTAATATTGTTACTGGGTAACAATATTAATAATCAGTCAATAATAAAAAGAATCAACTGACTGGTCCAACTGCTGGTTGATTATTTTCCTTTTACTGCTTAACCATAAAGAATTCCTTAATACTGTTCTTTGCACTCTAAACTAAGGACTTCTCATAAACTATCCTAGCCCCTTGTTTAACCCTTGAGGAACTTTATTACAGATCAATCTATATTTACTGTAGGATTCAATGTCTCCTGGAAATTTATAATTATCTCCATGCATCTGTCTACTCTGCCACAAAGGTCATCAGTTCTTTGGATATCTGTTTCGGTCTGAACCTTTAACATCATCTTTTTGTTGATATAAAAAGCTTCGCAGCTTCAGAATAAATTCCTGGATCATTTCCATTTGTTTAAATTACCCACTGAAAAAGACCCCTGAAAATAACTTAGAAGATGGCTAATTATCTCTGTAATCCTCCCCCCCCCCCACGAAAACAAACACTTGCCCTTTCCTCTGAAAGTAGTTATTTATTTAAACAGCCACATTAATACCTTATGCTCACTCCTTGCCAATAGTCCCTTTATTTGAAGACCTTATCACAGAGTACAGAGCACTGCAACCATAACATTGAACAATGGAGTCAAGTTCTGTTCCCTAGCAAGCCAAAATTCAGACCAAATAATGATATCAACCATTCAAGATATGGACAGCTGGGGAATAATGATGCGTGGAGTTATCATCGTTAATGACACATGCCCCTCCAAATCATTGGGAGAAAAACCTTGACTGCCCAATGATAGATGAAAGCTTAGAGCCTTAGTGTAATTAGTACTAAATTCCTTTTTGTGAACAATAAACACACTTTTCCATCGGACTCAGTTGATCAATGAATTTCTCAAAATTTAAGCTATCCAGAGAACAGGATGGCCTGCCAGACAATTCCCACAACCAAGTCCTAAAGAATATGCCTGGGATACTTTGGGGAGGCAAATTAAAAGCTGCTATCCTACATGAGCTAAAACCTATCCTCAAGGAGAAACAGGTTTTATTCTTTTATTCCAAATAAAGTTTTTGGCAGAAAAAGGGTGATCTGAAAGTTATATGGCAGTGAGGGATGATCACATACCCTGTTAATTCCTTAAGTAACCCTTCATTCAATATATAAAATTTATATTATTTTCGCTAGTTGATTAATATTCTTTCATGACATCCAACATTATGTTTGGTGGGTTATGCAAGTTATTAATTCAAGACATTTATAAATTAATAACTCAAAAGTGCTCATCTAAAATTGCTGAACCACTAGATATACTGCTCTCAAATCCAGTACCACCCAATCCTAGAAGGAGCCAGATTTTAAAGAGTTTACTGCATGTGCAAAAATCAAGGGGTTGCACATTTTTAGACATATCTCATCACCATCTGTTGATGTGATGTGGCAAATCCTGTGGGCTTGCTATTACTGTGCTACCAAATCAACAAAATTTTAATGATAAATAATTATTTTTTTGAATGTAATATAATCTGAAATACTAAGTTTGTATTAGATGACAGAGTAAACCTACTGTTATTGGTCAAATTCATATAGATATTAAATTCTGCTCTGTTTAGAGAGAATGTAATTGTCTACAATTATATATATTTACAGTCAGGCTTAGTGGTAGGTTTAATACACAGACATTCAAACATGTAAATTTGCATCCTTCAGTTCTTTCAATTCCATATTACATGTTGTAACAACAAAAAACAGTAAATTTATTTATATGGAAAATATCAATTTGTGGATTCAGAGCCTGCACCATATCCTTTAAGACCTGGCGCTGCTATTTTTAAGAGGCCCTCATCTCATTTGATCTTACTCTTTAACTAACTGATGAATGAAATAATTCTAAATATTTGTTATAATATCACAGAGATAAAAAAGAAAGAAGAACTAAACAGAAAAAGCAAAATAAATGCACATAAAATATAAACTTGATTTTGTATGGCCTAGTTGCACATGCCTAATGTTGGATTCAGTCAGATAGCTATTGGTAGGATGACAGCAGACTAGTTTCAAGCCGAGGTCAGCACGGCATTAATTAAGATAGAAGCCTGGAAGTGGCTGCATCCAGGATCCAGTGCTTAGAGACAAAAAATTGAATAATATCAATGGAGTCCTTATATGTAGTGATACAGTGGCAAAATATTACTGGGAGCTTTTCGCGTAAGACACCAATTTCTTGTTTGCATACAAGCACAAGTCTTCATGTGGCCTGGCTTGAGGCTGCCAAAGCCTTAAAATCATGTGTGTCAAGAATGACAATTTCAGAGTTACAGCAAGGACAGAGAAATGTCTTGAAAGCAAATTTATGCCAGCTAAGGGTTAAAACATCACAGGCATCATCAACCCTAACATATGTTCCACTAGATGATTTTCTGTGGCAGGCTAGTGTTGTTCATACACCTGCCCAAGTGGTGTATGTGAAGGTTTTTAATGGTGCAATGAAAAAAAAAAAAAAAAAATGCTGCATATGGGTAGCAGTAACCCCACAGTAACATATCAACTGTACAGTACTACAGTGGAGAATGAAAAAGATATGGGGATAACTGTGCAGTCAGATATGCAGTTAAGGTGTGGCTTGACCATTGCCCCATCAATGGAAAGCAACCAACGTTGCTTTCCATTGATGTTTGATATAGCAAAGGACAGCTTCAACTGCTGTAAACATGAATCATTTAACTAATTTTCTGAGTGTTGCTTTGTTTACTGTGCTTTTATTTTATTTTAATCTACAAGATTTTATTCTTTATTATAGATTTCACAACAGATCTTGGAATACTGAGGCTAAGATAACTGGTTTTCGTTGCCTTATGGCAGAATTCGTATTAATTCTCACCATTTATGTAGGCTGGACTTTTTTTTTGAACCGCAAAATGAAACTGGACAGAATTAGTTATATAAATGCTTTCAATTTAAATACAAAACTAAAGAATCTATTACTAAAACATCCATCCCACTGGAAGTGGCTGTGTTGTCCAAATAACAAAGCTACAATTCATATCTTTTCAGTTGAAATTTTCATTCAAATGAATCAATTATTACAAAAACTTTTGCCTATCTGATGGTCAGGCTATTTAAATTATCAAGAAGGTAACTCAAAGTCCACAAAGCATCTAACATATGTTCTAAACAATCTGTTGTGCTGGTTGAAATTTTTCCAATGAGTATTTTCATCATGTAATATCATCTTAACCTGAATTTAACCATAAAAACTATGACTTTAAAAGCCTACCATTGCAAATCCACCTGGACCTTGACTTTTGACAGTAACCCCAAGCCACTGGTCATCTCTTAAACCACCATCTGGAGGTTCTATAGATAAATAAATATATTTTTATGCAAATTAATTATTCTGATATGAACTGCTTAAATTATTATATGAAATATCCACTGTTTCTATGCTATTTTTAAAAAAAATAACTGATTTTTTACATACATCCTTGTATCAGTAACACACAAACATTAGCACAGCATGAGATGAATGTAAAGTCACACAACTTAAATAACACATTTTTTTAACTATAGGAATTTGTGAAACATATATAATTTAATTTATCAAAACACATCACATTTTCATCTGCTGATAAGGATTGTAATAGTTTATCATGGTACAGTCACAAAGACATTCACAGAAACACCTTAATGCAGTTAGAAGCAGAAATTGACACAGATGTGCACTACACTATTTCCTATAGGCATATTATTAGTTCTCTTTTCTTCAAGGAAACCATAACTACAAGCTGTTACCAACAACTTATCACACTGTTTATTTCTTTCCTGTAGGTGTAACATATAAAAGAAAATTTATCACTTTCTTTGCTTTTTTTTTTTTTTTTTTCCCACTGTGTGCTATTATAAAATGTCACAATGTAGATTTTTAAAAGAAAGAGGAAAGGAAATAACTAATTAAAAATTAGTGTTCTTAATGCAAATTTTATCTCATGTAATAACACCACCAGACAAGACGAGAATGATGACTATAACAGGTTGTGATCTCAAATAGTACAATATATATTCATTTTACTATTTGAGATCAAATGATTAGAAGCAGTTAGAAGCAGAAATTGACACAGATGTGCACTACACTATTTCCTATAGGCATATTATTAGTTCTCTTTTCTTCAAGGAAACCATAACTACAAGCTGTTACCAACAACTTATCACACTGTTTATTTCTTTCCTTGAAGAGATTGAGTGAGAATGTTCTAACAAGATAACACAACAGCCCATACTGCTAATGAAACAATGACAATACTATACAATTTCACTGGAGACATACAATTTCAAGGACTGATTGATTTATGAGTTCTTGGCGCAAGAGTTACTGTGGCTAAAATGTGCCACAATTTCGACGATCTATGACTACATCAATTTTCTAGAACTTATCCTTACCCCCACGCATTAGAACATGGAACCAGCAATGACAATCACAAAACATATTTTGGTCAATCATGGTGCATAAAAAAAGTCTGTATATAAAACAACCAAAGTATTTCACCAAAAATCAACATCAAAGTTTTAATAGATATTAAACAATTCATCTGTATATTAAACTTATTCTACCTTCTTACTACTATTTGTAAGAAAAAAAAAAAAAAGACACATTTTTGAAAAATTGATAGACCTTGTTTATTTTTATTTTGTTACCTTGTTTATTTTAAAAGTAGCTCATAAGGCTGTGACTACCAACCACTGCACTGCACTGTGTTCTTCCTTGGACAAAAACAGTTCACAGAAGTCACTGGAATTATGATTTTGGTTTACTTGGAGTTCTCAAAAAGTAAGGTTTCAACATGTCAGTTTCTCTAGCAAATATGCTTCCATGTTGAGGCAATGTTTATCAAGAGACCAATTTAACCATACTAAACAAATATCAAAGAATGGCTCAATAACATAATCAAAGCCACCCATGTGCATTAATTGTGTTACCGTATAATTAAAGTGCAATATCATATTATCATGT
Organism: Mastigoproctus giganteus; assembly: GCF_048544385.1. Classification (NCBI taxonomy): domain Eukaryota; kingdom Metazoa; phylum Arthropoda; class Arachnida; order Uropygi; family Thelyphonidae; genus Mastigoproctus; species Mastigoproctus giganteus. The sequence continues at coordinate 142,445,745 of NC_143575.1, forward strand.
ATGCCTGTAGGTGTAACATATAAAAGAAAATTTATCACTTTCTTTGCTTTTTTTTTTTTTTTTCCCACTGTGTGCTATTATAAAATGTCACAATGTAGATTTTTAAAAGAAAGAGGAAAGGAAATAACTAATTAAAAATTAGTGTTCTTAATGCAAATTTTATCTCATGTAATAACACCACCAGACAAGACGAGAATGATGACTATAACAGGTTGTGATCTCAAACAGTACAATATATATATTCATTTTACTATTTGAGATCAAATGATTAAGTGCAAATTTAAGGTAAAACACACAAGTTAAATAATACACTGAAATATGGCGCCTCCGTAGCCAGGTGGGAGGGAGCAGCAGTGCATAGCACACGCTTCTTGATTAGACTGGGGTTTGAGCCTGTGACCACCAAATACGGAGGATTAGGAAAGGTCAGGGAATGACCACCACAATCCCGGAATAGCCTTAGTTGCTAATGCTCCTAAAAATCAAATAAACTGAAATATATAATATTTTTCTTATATAAAGCTGTTCCTCTACCTGTAGCATCATATGATCCTGAGATCTCCCACAGGATAGGGGCTTCTCTTACAAACTGTATATGTAGAGCACATTATTCTTAAATTATAAGAAGAAACCTCATACATTTTTTAGTAGGACTGTAATTCTCTCAACACTCAATCGTGGGTGAATATATTATTATATGAACCCACCCCACATGCTTAGTCTTAAATAAGTCAAATTAAAATAGCTAATAATTAAAATCATCATGCATCCAATTCTCAAATCACACCAAGTGAATTGAGAAGAGTCATGGAAAGTCTTGATGCGCTTGGTGTGATATGAGAATTGAATGCACGATGATTTTAATTTGATTTATTTAAGACTAAGCATGTAGGGTGGGTTCATATAATAATACATTCACCAGCGACTGAGTGTCGAGAGAATTACAGTCCTACTAAAAAGGTATGAGGTTTCCTTTAATAATTTAAGATTATAATAATAGGACTATATATATATATATATATATATATATATATATATATATATATATATATATATATATATATAAAATATGTGATATATAGTATGTTGATAATCATTAATATATGAAATTTATGGGCTAGTGCCACTGCAGTGGCAATATATACACTACATCCATTATGTAATTTATATACACAGTGATTAAATATATGTATTAGTTTATGGGAAAGAGTATCATAAAAGGCATACCTAGATAAATCTATGAAGAATGTGTAGATAAAGTATATTATATAGATACAAAGGATAATATACATAAAATATAATACACAAAAACTTATTGCTGTATACCTAAAATTTGGATGACTTCTTCTGGGATCAAGTTCCCAAACTGAAAGGAAAAATTTGGGTAGTTGACCTTGAAAAAAAATCACCCAAATTGTAGGAATACAGAAGTAAGTTTTTGTATATATTATCCTTTGTGTCTATGTATCATACGTTCTACAAAAGGGGCTCACATCTGGTGAGTATGGGCTTGGCATACCAAGGGTCATTATTCTTCTCTTTCTTTCTGATTCCCTTCTGCACTCTCTCTCTCTCTCTCTCTCTCTCTCTCTCTCTCTCTCTCAGGGTAACTCAGAAAATTTTTTTTTTTTTTTGGCTGGTGCAGCTTAAGCCTCAGGCTTCCTCGCACCATATGGCTAATAATAATAAATTGCAGCATCTGGAGATTAGGCACCTGTGGTGATCTGATTGAGGTGTGTAAGGCCTTGAATGGTTTGAGCAAGCTCAGTGGTGATGGGATTCTTTCCCTTGCTCAGATTGCACAACTGAGGGGGCATAAATTCAAATTGAGGAAAGATGGTTGCAGAATAGATGTGCGGATTTTTGCCTTTAGCCATCAGGTGGTTGTTTGCTGGAACAAACTTCCATCTGTCATTGTGGAAGTTGAGAGCTTACATAAATTCAAGGAAAACCTAAAACTTTTGGAGTGAACGGATGAGTGAAATGAGAAGTTTTTTTTGGCTGATTCTGTATAAGCATGCTTTTTTGCATCATATGCCTCTACTAATGCCAATAATTTACCTATGTGTTCTCCATGGATTTATCTAGGTAGGTATGTCTTTCGATACTCTTCCCCATAAACTAATACATATATTTAACAAAACTGTGTGTGTGTGTGTGTGTGTGTGTGTGTGTGTGTGTGTGTGTGTGTGTGTGTGTGTGTGTGTGTGTGTGTGTGTGTCAAAATCTCATGCACTTCTATAATATCCACATAAAAATATAACAGGAGAAAATTTCTAACACTCTACAAAAGCACCTACCTTAAACTGAAGGTGTTCAAAGTGAACTTTCACATATTTCTACACATTCACACAGATATAAATCAAGTCAGCCTGGCTGGCATGATAACAATGACCACCAGCTGAGCTTCCACTGGTAATAGCTTCACCTAATTTATGAGGAGTAATCTTCACAAGCATCATTTTTATTGCTTCCTAGAGCAAGTCTAGAGGTGTGAGATCAGAGGAACATAAAAGCTAAATTTTCTTTAGAATCACTTCATTAACAAACATGTCACAGAGCAACCTCACAGACATACTAAACAATAAGCACAGCAACAATGCCCTGCTTGAAACACAGTGCACCACCTCTGTAATCAAGGCTTTAAATGAGCCATGACCTTCACAGACTATTTCCATTAAGATACTACAATTTAAGTTGCTGTTACTCTATGATAAATACTTACTTACTCACTCCATGGTGCTACAATCTTGTAGAACCTTGGCCTCCTCAACGATTTTTTTCCAGCTGTCTCTTCACTGGCCATTGTTCTCTACTGTCTCACCCTTAGCTGTCGTAGGATGTTCTCTATGTTGTCCACCCACCTCCTTGATCTTTCTCTCATTCTTCTTCCTCCCGGTTACCCTTCCATTGTTTTCCTTGGCCATCTGTTTTCCTCTATTCGTATCACGTGGCCTGCCCATCTAAGTCTTGAGCTCTTTATCACTCCCACTATATTCGGTTCTCCATACAATTCCTTCAGCTCTTGGTTTGTCCTTATTTTCCACTCTTTCCCCAACTTTTAGAGGGCCAAGGATTTTCCTTAATATCTTCCTTTCCCACACATTTAAAGATTTTTCATCCTTTTTATTAAGCACCCATGTTTCACTAGCATAAGTCACGATAGGTCGTACCAGTTTTATACATACTAATTTCATTCTTCTAGAGAGAAACTTTGATCGAAAGTGTTTCTGCAGGGAAAAGTAGCATCTATTACTAGCATTGAGACAAGCTTGAATTTCTGGGGTGTTACTATTGTCATGTTGAATCATAGCGCCCAGATATTTGAAGGATTCTGTTCTATTGAAACTATGCTTCGCTGTTTGCCAGATCTGTTGGATATTTTGTCTCTCCTTCCTACTTATAATCATAAACTTTGTTTAATTTTCATTTACCTTCAACCCAACCCTTTCTGCTTCTTTCTCAAACTCTTCAAAAGCTGTCCTCAGAATATGTGGGTTTCTGGAAGTCATCACTACATCATCTGCATAGGCTAAGTGCTGGTAGAGTCTGTTATATATGATCTGATTGAAGGTAGCTGATACTTTCCTCATAACCCTCTTCAACACCAAGTTAAAAAGGGCCCCTCTGTCTCAGCCCTCTCCTCACTTCGAAAGACTCAGAGATTCCCTTGCACTTGCTTCTTTCCAGCATGATCTTCGTCAAACTTAAAGCTTTTTTGGTATGCCCAGGCTTCCCATCGTTTCCAACAGCTCCAATCTATCCACACTATCATATGCCATGCTGAAATCAATAAAGAGATGGTGCAGATCTATATTACATTCATAGCACTTCTCCAAGATCTGTCTGAAGGTGAAAATATGGTCAACAGTCGACCTCCCTGCACGGAACTCACTTTGATATTCACCAACTATTCCTTCTGCTAGACTTGCTATTCTTCTACTCAGGATGAAGGATAAAATCTTATATGTTGTACTAAGCAGGACAACCCCTCTGTAGTTACTACACATTAGTTTATCTCCCTTCTTGTGGATTGGGATGATTACCACTTCTTCTGGTCATTTGGCAATTCTTCTCTTTCCCATATGTCCGATATAAGCTGATGTAATTTTTGGATCAGTTTCTCATCACCTGCCTTTATGAGTTCTGCTGGGATGTTATCTTCTCTGGGTGCTTTGTTATTTTTAGCCTTTTGGACTGCATCCTGTACCTATTTTATTGTTGGGCCGAAGATACTGTCAACATTATCTGTTTCTTCTTAATCTTCTACAATTTCTTCTGGGCATGCCTGTTCTTTATTAAGTAAGGAATTAAAATGCTTCTTCCAAACTTCTGTGATCTCCACTACTACCCCCACTATTACTCCTTTCTTATTCTTACACAGGTTAAGACGGGGCTGGAAACCTTTTTTTTCGTTTCCTACTTCTTTATAGAATTTCCTGATCTGCCCTCTGTCGTGTTCTTCTTGCATTTTTTCTACTCTTTTCTTTTCCCATTCTCTTTTCTTTTGTCTACACATTGACTTTGCCTCGGCTCTTTTGACCCTGTAATCCTCAGTATTCTTTCTAGTTCCTCTCCGTAACATTTTCTGCCTGGCTTGGTTCGTTCTTCCAGGATCTTCTCACAGTCCTGATCGAACCAGCCATTTCTTTTTTAATTTTTTTTTTTGTTCCACTCCAAGTGCCTCTTCTTGCTGCTACGCTCAGTGCTTCCTTAATATCGGCGCCTCCATAGCCAAGTGGGCAGGAGCAGTAGTGCGCAGCACACGCTTCTTGATTATACTGGGGTTCGAGCCCATGCCCACCAAATACGGAGGTTGCGGAAAGGTCAGGGAATGACCACTGCATATCCCCAGAGCAATATGGCCTTAGTTACTAATGCTCCTAAAAACCAAATAACAAACAAACATCCTTAATATCTTCCCAATTTTTATTGATGGGCTCACCATCCTGTTGTTGGTGTTTCTCCAATTGTTCCTCGACTTACATTCTAAATCTTTCTCTAATATCTTCATCTTCTTTAAGCTTACCTTTTTGATACCTTTTCTTTGTTGTCTCTCCTTTCCCTCTATATACATTTGAGAACCTATTTCACAGATGGCAATGTACCATAAAATGGTCCGAATTGCAATCCGCCCCCCCATAACTCCTCACGTCCATTACATCTGTAGTATGACAGGTATTAATAATCTACGTGATCTATTTGACAATGTGATCTATCGTCATGTGATGTAATGAGGATGTGATCTATTTGACTATGTGTGACACCGTCAGGTGATATCCAAGTTTCTTTGTGGACATTCTTATGTGGAAAATTTGTGCTACTAATGCTCGAGCCTTTCCCTCCTGTAAAGTCTATTAGCCTTTCCCCATTTTCATTACTTGTTTCATATAACAAGTAATGAAATGTAAGCTTACATGAAATGCTTCATGTAAGCTGTTTCTTCCTATAGTTGGTATGTGCACTTTCTCTCTCCCTATTTTGACACTGAGGCCTTATCTAACGTTCTCTCCGGTACTTCGTAAAATGCATCCTTTGCTTCATCCTCTGCATCTTCTGTCGGATGCATGTACACTGATCATGAATGTGTTAAAAAAAACCTCTAAGCCTTAGCGTACATATTCTTTTATTGCACTGTAACTCATCATTCGTGCTTTAGTGTCCTTCTTAATCATAAAGCCTGTCCCCAGAATGTTGTCTCTGCTTCCACTATTTATTAGGGTGTACTCTCGGAGATCTATAATTTCTAAGTTTCCCCATCTTATCTCTTGTAATGCTGCTACACTTATGTTATATCTCTTCAATTCTTTCTCCAATTTCATTCCTGTTCCTGGTTGGTACAAACTTCAGACATTCCACGTAGCTACAAAAATCTCTTTAATCCTTTTGGCATGCTTGGGTCGAATTCCATTTGAGACTTGCTTGAAGTTTCGCAACGTTATGTTTGTTTTCTGGGGTGGGGTTGTTAGCTCCTCTAAATGTCTAGAGATACCCTGGAGGACCAAGGTATCTCTCAGTCTGAGTCATCACCTGTAACCTGATCGGCATGGGAGGCCCTGCTGGTAGTAAGACTACCACCGTTTTAGCTCACAGGATCATTTGGCCACACAAGCCCCACCACTACGACAAAGTGGAGATACCTTCAGGGGGCCATGATAATTACCTAATAAGATTTAAAACTGACCGGCCAGGGTCAATCATTCTCTTATGACATTATCCCCCTTTTCTTACTTGTCTGGACATCCTGATCACCAAGAGGGGTTGTGCACATGATCAAGGGGTCAGTATAAGTTCTGAAACATGAAGCTCTTTAAAAAGCCAATTATTGCACAGAGTAACAGTAGTTTAAATAAGTTGTAGTTCTCTTAACAACAGATCATCATTCAACTGCCCAGTAAAGTAGTAAAGAATTAAACACAGGAGTATTTGAAATGACTCACAGGAGGACATCAGAAAAGAATATAGTAATTTCATAGTTATGTAGATGCCTGTTTTCATAAGAATAATTGTTTTATAGATAATAAAAAAAAATTACATAAAACAAAAAAAAAAAAAAAAAAAAACTACAGACTTTTTTGGTATTTGAACCAGCCAATTTGACATGTGTACTACTGTACTTTTGCTTGACCACCAGCTACATCAGGCCCTCCAAGAAATACAAAATGCTAGGTGCAAAAATAATGCTCACATCCTATATGGACTTGAGGAAACCACTAGCAACATCACCAATATCACTCGGGAAGACTTCACTTGTATGCGTATCTTTGAAAAAAAAAAAAAAAAAACATGTAGATGCTTGTTTTCATGAGGGTTTTTTTTTTTTTTTTTTTTAGAAAAAACAAATGAAACTAGACTTTTTTAGTCTAGTTTGTCTTGATGTCTCAGAATTTTCCATCGAGACATCAAAGCTTTGTTGATCCCTAATAATCCTCCTTTACACCCCTCAATACTCTGCAGCTATAACTGTAATATCTGTTCCTGGCATTAACACCTAACACAACTGCTTTGATTCAGCTGATTGTAATGGTGATTTTGGAGAATGAGCAGGATAAAGTTAAAGATGTCACAGGACAAAAGACCCTCGCTACATCAAAGAACTTTGTCCTCTATGAACAAAACCCTCTGGCAAAGATGTGGATTTTGAATCTGAGTGGGTTCAAGACCAGTGACTACAAGATGTTATTGAAGACCTAGTCCCACTGAAAATGACATCACCGAGTGGTTGGACACCAAGAAGAATCATGGGTAACAGACTGCCAAGGTGTTATTAATGGTAGTGAAGGAGGGGAAGAGAAAACTGTCATCAAGCCAAAGATCAGAGTCAGTGTGTGTGTGTGTGTGTGTGTGTGTGTGTGTGTGTGTGTGTGTGTGTGTGTGTGTATACGCACATAAACTTCATAGGTCTATCTTCGGAACCTAAAATGCAGCCTTATTACCACTCACTAAAGATCATCAGTAAAATAGTTATTCAGAGGCAGTATCAGAAAAACAACTTTTTAAAGCCTGCACTTTTGCAAGATACACATCCACAGAGAATGCCAGGAAACCAGTATTTTTCCTCATAATCACACCCATTGGCATGGCAAGATGATAGACATCAGTATGAGGTCACTGAACCTCCAGCAAAAATAATTGAGAGTTCAAACTCTGAATAAACTTTAGTCAGAGTTGTTACTGCCACTTTATAACATGCCAAAATTTCAAGTTCTTCTACTGCACTACTAATATTATATTTTATTGCACTGGGAAATGCAGTAAAATATAGTATTACAATGTTTGTTTTTTTACTTCACAGTAAAACAGTTTCTCATAACGTTCTAGTGCCTTCATAAAATATATAAATTTCTTTTGAGTTTAACTGAGTACTGTACTTGGATTTAGTAGACAACAGAAAGTGATAACCATTGATCAAAAGCCAGAGTAGCCACCATTAATGACCCACAGAGTACACTGAGAGTTAAAACAAAACGTAAGAGTAAATCACAAAGGTATCCTTAATGAGTTGACAGAACTGAAATAAGTGCAGGACCAATGATCATCAAAAACACTCCATAGAATAGGTTATTCTGGTTCCAGCAATGCATGTAACCACTTACCTCCTTTTTTTTTTTATTCAATATTGCTATACATGTCACATGATAATGTATTTCAAAATGTCGAGAGAAAAGAATTATTTCATACTCCACACACATATTTTCATATTCTGGTTTTTTTTTTTTTTTTAAATTGGCAGGATATCCATCAGATCCTTTAACAAGCAGGGAAATAAATTACATATTTCATAAAATGACTATCTGAATCCACAGTATAGAGTTTATTTTGTCAGAAATACGTATTTTAAAATTGTGAATTGCTTCTCTGCAATTGCCATCTAATTATCTGACATTCTATCTTATAAAGTTCTTCATGTACATTTCTAAAGCAAGTCGCATACTGGAGCTGCATATGATAAAGAATATAATAAAATGGATATAAGACACTTTTGTATATATATATATATATATATATTGGGATATTAAGTTTCAATTCTTCATTTGTGCAAGCCAATTCTTGTGCTATTTCCCATATTGCTATATGAGTTTTTGCTTTTGAAAAGTGCTCAGAAAAGTTTAATTTTAAACCCAAAGTTAATCCCACATCAAGGTAGAGTGTCAACTTTTTCATAATGACTCTACAGATAATTTTTTTTGTTGTTGTTCTTGTTATTATTATTTGTAATAGTCAATTGTACTGTTTTGTAATAATCCATATTTGTGCTAACATGAGAAACAACCAGTTGCAGGGGTCCTGTATTATTACATGGCTTCTCTAACTGGATAGGTGGAATAGGACTAGGGTATGTCCCTAGTCCCTGGCAAGAACATCCATTTGTTTCCCTCGCCAATCTTTACCACCCTTCTCTGCACATGCTCCAGCAGCACTACCACATCCTTCCTAAAATGAGGTCTCCAGACCTGTATGCAACACTCAAGATATGGACTGACCATTGTCCTGTACAATGGAAAAATTACCTCCCTCTCCCCACCAGAAAAATTCCTCTATATCACCGTTAATTGTTGAAGCTAATCATAAAAAAGGCACCTAGTGTCAATGGGAACTATCCATATATTAAAGCAGGCAGCGAAAGAGATATAAACATTTAAGCCATAATTATGAGAGTCCACAGGGACCTCACTTGGAGTAAAAGTTGGGCCTACAGACTGGTGATGTGCAAATGTATCCTGAATTGACAAAGGCAAATCAAAGGGTGATATAAATAATTACTGGCCTGTTCACACTTGTCTTCTGTTTTAGAGAAAATAATGGAGTCACAATTAAAGAAGTTGTGCAGGACTATCCAGAGAGGAATACAGTTATACTGCAGTCATAGCATAGATTTATTAAGGGAAAGTGTACCTTGTCTGACCAATCTGATTGGACACTATGATGAAGTAACAAAAGGAACTGATGAAAAAAATTATTTTTAATAAATAATATTTTTTAAATCACATACTTAGATTTCAGAAATGCTTTTGACTTTATTCCATATAAAAGATTACAGCACAAATTAAAACAGTGTATCATAATTATTATTATTAGCTATATGGTGCAAGGAAGGCTGAGGCTTATGCTGCACCAGCCAAAAAAAAAAAATTCCCGAGTTACCCTGAGAGACAGAGAGAGAGAGAGAGATAGAGAGAGAGAGAGAGAGAGAGAGAGAGAGAGAGAGAGAGAGAGAGAGAGAGAGAGAGAGAAAAAAAAAAAAGAGAATCATGATGATATCCAGCTCAGAACCCTGGGTGTGCCAAGCCCATACTCACTAGATGTGAGCTAGGGATAGAAAGATGGTTAAATGGGTGAAGGCAGAGTGGTTACCAATGGGCATCACTCTTCTTGAACTATTGTTATAAGTGGAGTTCCAGGGTATTAGGACATGATTCTGTGTGCTAACTTTTTGATGTTACTTTTAGTGCTAATTCTAAAAATCCAAATCGTTTTTACCTATCATGTAACAGTGTTTTTTTTTTTTTTTGTATACACACATGGTATGCATACTACTTCCTTTGTGACTGACAGGAGCCGACCGGGCTAGCCGGGTGGGTAAAGTGCTTGCCTGGCAACCCAAAGGTCGCGGGTTCGATTCCCGCCCCAGGCTTGGATCAAAGTACTGCAAAAACCGTGGGAGGTGCATTATGGCCACAGAAGCCTATGCACCAACAACTACCAAGAAAAAAAAAAAAAAAAAAAAAGTGACTGACAGGTATTGATGTGCCCAGACTTGTTCAGACCTACAGGTCAGGTAGCTGTATAAACTTGATGTTTCTTCTGCATTCAGTAGTTTTCTGGTGTAGTCATCACAATTTTTATATTCTGTCTTTTGATGACGACAACTCATAGGTTGTGATAAAACAATGGCAGAATATAAAATCATTTATGAAAAATATATGCTTAAATATCTTGAAATTAAATTACATGACCAAAATTAAAGTTGCCCCCCCCCCATAAAGTGTACCATACATGTGTGGAGGGCTTACAACTGCAGAAATCTGGTAAAAATGAAAGTCGTGACATTTGCCATTTCCCATTGTGCAGTGGGTACCTCAGGATCGACCATATTAATGACTGCTATTTTATTCCATAATGTAGCAGGTTATAAAACTAGTACCACCTCCACCAGCTGTTCATTTACATTAGCATTAGCATTAGTAGAGGCATTTGATGCAAGAAAGCAAGCTTATGCAGCATCAGCCAAAAAAGAAAAAAAAAAAAAAACCCACTTCCACTTCACCCCTCTGTTCGTTCAAAATACCTGTCCAGCTGAGCCTTAAACTTATTTAGGCTATCAACCTCCACCACAAGGGATGGAAGTCTGTTCCACCAACCAACCACCCGCTGGCTAAAGGCAAATTTCCGCACGTCTATCCTACATCTGTCTTTCCTCAATTTGAATTTATGCCTTCTCAGGTGATTTTTCTGAGCTAGAGGAAGAATCCCATCAGCATTGAGCATGCTTAAACCATTCAAGGCTTTATACACCTCTATCAGATCACCTCGCTGGTGCCTAGTCTCCAGACACTGTAATTTGCAAAACTTAAGCCTTTCTTCGTAAGAGCCCCCCTTTGTTCCATTCACTAATCTTGTTGCCCTTCTCTGTACTCGTTCCAGCAGCTCTACATCCTTCTTGAAATGAGGTCTCCAGACCTGTATACAGTACTCTAGGTGTGGCCTGACCATCGCCTTATACAATGGAATAATCACCTCCTTATCCCTGCTGGAAAAATTCCTGTATATCATTGACAATACTCCATGAGCTACTCTTGCAGCCCATCTGCACTGCTCAGAGAACTTCATATCTGCCTGCACAACCACCCCCAAGTCCCTTTCATTCTCTATCACTGTCAGTGTAGTACCACAGAGTTGATACGTTGCTCTGGGGTTGCTGTTTCCCATGTGTAGTACTTTACATTTATCAATGTTAAACTTCATTTGCCACCTCTCAGCCCATCTGCTCAACCTTTCCAGATCCTGTTGCAGCAGCATAGTGTCAGTAGTGTCCTTGACAACCCTGCCAACCTTTGTATCGTCTGCAAACTTGGACATTAAGCCCGATATACCATCATCAATACCATTTATAAATACAGAAAACAATAATGGACCCAACACTGAGCCCTGAGGGACTCCACTAATAACATCAGTCCACGATGAGCAGTGTCCATTGATTACCACTCTCTGTCTTCTCCCCATCAACCACCCCTTTATCCATAGCAGCAATTTGCCTCCAATGTCACACTGCTCCAATTTGTGTAGCAGTCTTCCATGTGCAACAGTATCAAAAGCCTTTCTAAGATCCAAGTATATAATATCAAAGTTATTCCCTGCATCCAGTTCTTTTGTGACTGCATCATAGTATCCAATCAAGTTGGTCAGGCAAGACTTCCCCTTAACAAAACCATGCTGTGTCTGAGCTATAACTGAAGTCTTGTCTAAATGATCCTGCAGTGCTTCTTTAACCAGTGCCTCCATTAACTTTCCTGGAACAGAAGTTAAGCTCACAGGTCTATAATTACTTGTGTCAGCCTTTGATCCTCCTTTGTGAATTGGGGTCACATTTGCACATTTCCAGTCTATGGGTACCTCCCCTGAGTCCAAGGAAGCTCTCATAATTATGGCTAAGGGTTTGCTTACTTCCTTTGCTGCCTCCTTTAATATAACTGGATAGATCCCATCCACCCTGGGTGCCTTTCTTGTGTTTATCTTCAACAGTTTCTCCTCCACTTTACTCCCAGTTATTTCAAGATTCTGTAGCTTACTGCTAGAGTTGAATACACCTCTGGCATTCCCCTCGCTGAATAACTCCTCATGTGTGAATGTCGATGCAAAATATTCATTTAGTTTGTTAGCTACCTGAGCAGGATCATCAACACTTGACCCATCAATATCAAGTGGACCAATCTGATTCATCCCCTTCCTTCTAGAGTTTACATAAGTAAAGAACTCTTTGCTGTTTTTCTTTGCATCCCTTGCCAAGGATTTCTCGTAATCTGCCTTCGCCTGCCTAACCTCCTTTGTAACTTGGTTGCATATCAACTTGTATCTATCATAGGCTTCTGTGTCATGTGTTAATTTGTATGTATCCCATGCATTTTTCTTCTCTGCCATATGCCTCATTAGTTCATCTGACATCCATTTTGGCCTAAACCTTGAACAATATTTCTTAGTTGGTATGTAAAGCCTAGTAGCTTCCAAGATAAGTTCTTTGAATGCTTCCCATTTTGAATTTGCTGTTGGTAACATCATCAGTTGGTCCCACTGTATAGAATTTAAATACTGTCTCAGTCCATCGTAGTCGCCTTTACGGAAGCAATAACCCTTCCCTTTACCCCTAATGGTAGTTACCTCTTTGATACATATGCCATTAGATGTGATCTAGAGGATTATATAAACTATTGTGACAAAGAAATCACAACTCTAGATCACTGTTGTTTACACGATGTAAACTTAACTATCTCATGAGGGATTTAAATCTACCTCAAAATGTTTGGTAGAACTTTCAGGTTCAAGATTGAAATCCATGAATCTCCTGGCCCTAGAAACAATCTTTTCATAGCAAACACTGTGAAAAAGAATTGGCTCCCTTTTTTCCAAAAAGGCTCAATGATACATTGTAACAACATTCCAGCTGGTATGAACTTTGTTGGAATTTTCTATCAACCAGAGTGAAGGCTATTTATTGATTCCTTGTAGCAGCACATCAAAGGAGTTCTCCTTCAAAATGGAAACAAATATGCATCCATTCCTATTGCACATTCAGAACACTAGAAGGAAATTGTGAAAATGTTAGGCTCGTTGGAAAAAATTTATTACAAGGATCGTGGTTGATTAGTGTATGGAGAGTTAAATTATTGGTCTGATACTTGGCCAACAACTCTGTTGCACTAAAATGCCTTGCTTTCTCTGAGAGGGAGATAATAGAGCAAGAAATAAACGTTGGGAAAGGAAAGTGTGGTTAACAAGGCAGTCTTTGATACCAGGTTCAAAGAACATGAAAGACGAGCCACTAATAAACTGAAACAAATATTGTTACCACCTCTGAATACAAAGCTAGGTTTAAAGAAACGGTTCATCCAAGCCCTGAATAAAAAAGGAAACTGTTTTGAGTATGTTTGCTCTAGATTCCCCTTGCTTGCATACAAAAAGAAAGGAGGAGAGAGAAAATTTAATATGGCCGGGGACCTATTTCATCCTTAATCCGATCCTGGGCTGGTACCAATAATTATGCTTTAATGAATCAATGACCCCATTCATTGTATCCATGTTGCATCAAGAGCTGACACAAATGATTTTTTTTTTTTTTTTTCAAGTGAAAACTACATAAATTTGTTAAGTTCCTAGTTTTTCAACATTACATAAATACATACTAAACACAGATAAAAAGCACTATTAACCTGCTTCTGGGTCAAACCTTAGCTGCTCACAGTCTTGCACTTCTGTAGATATTCGGCATCGGTACACTGCACCTGATTTATTTCTTGGTAAATCTAAGGGTATGGCTTTAGGAGCTCCTACCAACAATCTGAAAAAGAGTAATCACTTTAATATTATCTTTTAATATTTTTAATAAATAATTAAATACCTTTCAATAAATAATAATCTTTTAATATTTAACTTTAATATTTTATATATTTTTGCAATTAAATATTTAAAGTAGGTTCCCAGCATCGGGGAGTATCAATACCTCCTGGAGTTTGAAGGGACAGTATGCAGTATTAATAATGACTTGAGGTTAAGTAGTACATGGTCTAAGCCAGAACAGAAATTTACAAGGTATAGCAAAGAATTTTAAGACTCTCCACCTGCCCATCTGTATTGTAACTGTTTTTGATAGTGGCCCAACTCATTGAAGTTTTTGTTGCTATCAGTTTTGCAACATATCAACGTCTTGGTTCACCTTATGCCAGTGTATTATGTCTATACATGTGTGGTTCATGGGTAGATTCACATGTTGTGCAGACTGAAAAAGGCAGAATAACCCAGAAGCAAACCCTATTCCCTCAATGGAGATCTACTAGGTACAGCTATAACTGAGGTGACCTTTAAGAATACCACCAATCTCTTAAGAGGATTCAAACCCAGAGCAATGAGTTTCAAGTTACAAAATCATTTGTAATTCATTATACAATCACAGTTTTAAGTGTTAGACCAATGGATGGACTACCTGGGCAGCTAGGAGTAGTTGTTGCTAGGGCCAATTGCATTTGTAGCATTTCTGAAAATTTGTTTTTTATATGATTTAAGATTTCAGTGAAGGGGAACACATTTCACCACAATAACATAAAAACCCACACAATTGCAGTTATCGGTATTATCGCAAATGCAATAAGATCGAGTTTCCTACCCATTTATTATTATTATTAGCCATATGGTGCAAGGAAGCCTGAGGCTTATGCTGCACCAGCCAAAAAAAAAAAAAAAACAAACAATTCCCGCATTACCCTGAGAGAGAGAGAGAGAGAGAGAGAGAGAGAGAGAGTGTGTCAGAAGTAGAAGGGAATCACCAAGAAAGCAAGAAGAGAAGAATGATGATATCCAGCTCAGGATCCTGGGTTTGCCAAGCCCATACTCACCAGATGTGAGCCCCTGGGGTAATTAGATGCACTAATAGAAAAGCCCAATAAACCAGAAAGTGAAAATTGTTTTTACTGTTTTATGGTCGTGACCTCCAGAAACTTGCTTTAGAAAAATATCACAAAAGGCATTCAAAATTCATTTTTATAATGGGAACATATGATAACGATGAAAGGATAGTGCAATTTCCATTATAAATATGATCTTTTGGAGAGAAAAATAGCTTAGTAATATAGTGAAATTTTCAACTTCCAAGGACTTGGAACGAATTACAAAAAAAAAAAAAAAAAAAAAACACCAATGTGCTATTGGATTCACATTACGATATTTTCACGATACCTCCAGTTATTCCTACGGGATGTAAAATATGCCTCCAAGATTTTTTTAAGTTTGCACCAGCCGGCAAAAACTTTGTAAAGTCGAATTTCTGTAAGTTGAGTATTACTTAAGTCGGAGAGTTCCTGTACAGTGAGATTATGGCATCCCCACAAGCAAATATATAATAAATTATCATTAGGACACTATAGGACTTCTTTTCCACTTGTCTATACTACTTTGAGAACTTCATGCCCGAAGGTATTTCTCAGTGTCATTCAAGAAAATCAAAAACAACAGCCTCCAGTACTGATCCACGGACAACCCCACTTCTTACACACTGACTCAATCAAAAGTAACCATTAATCACAGCCCTCTACCTCCTGCCCTGCAATCCATCTAATAATTTTTCCTGCAATTCCAACATGTTCCAGCTTTTACAGAGTCCTTCCTGCAGTACTGAGTCAAATGTTTTGCTGAAATCCAAATAAACAATGCTGAAATTATTTCTTACACCCAGCTCCTGAGCTACTCCGTCAAATTAGCTTACCAGGTCAACCATGTTGTGTTTCCTTCTCAATTCTTTTTGTATCCAAATGATCCTGTACTGCACTCTTGATCACTGATTCCATAATTTTTCCTACCACTGAAGGCAGTAATTACTACTCACTTTACTCTCTGAATCACCTTTAAGTAATGTAAATACATTGGCAATACTATAATCCAAGAGAATTTCTCCCAAGTCCAGAAAGACAAGACCCTCATAATTCATCTTGATAGTTCCCAATGCAGTCTCTTGCTGCCTGTCAAAATAAAAAAAAAATAAATAAATAAAATATGTGCCATCAATTCCATTCTTCGGTCCCAAAGAGGAACTCATTCCTCTGAGCTACACATTCTCAATAGTGGCCTGACTCATGAACCCTATATTTTTGGAATAAGTTGCCTCCATATATAGCTGAGGCTGACAGTTTTGGTAAATTCAAAACTCAGCTGGATATTTACCTATATGAAGAGAGGAATATACAATTAGTTTAATTTTTTTTTATTTTTTATATATTTTTTTTTTAAATTTTATTATTACTTTTATTTTTCGTTCATTATTTTATTTACTGTATTTATTATTTTTTTTTTGGCTGGTGCAACAAAAGCTTGTGGCATCCTTGTACTATACGGCTAATACTAATTAGCATTAGCATTAGTAGAGGCATTTGATGCAAGAAAGCAAGCTTATACAGCATCAGCCAAAAAAAAAAAAAAAAAAAAACCACTTCCACTTCACCCCTCTGTTCGTTCAAAATACCTGTCCAGCTGAGCCTTAAACTTATTTAGGCTATCAACCTCCACCACAAGGGATGGAAGTCTGTTCCACCAACCAACCACCCGCTGGCTAAAGGCAAATTTCCGAACGTCTATCCTACATCTGTCTTTCCTCAATTTGAATTTATGCCCTCTCAGGTGATTTTTCTGAGCTAGAGGAAGAATCCCATCAGCATTGAGCATGCTTAAACCATTCAAGGCTTTATACACCTCTATCAGATCACCTCGCTGGTGCCTAGTCTCCAGACACTGTAATTTGCAAAACTTAAGCCTTTCTTCGTAAGAGCCCCCCCTTTGTTCCATTCACTAATCTTGTTGCCCTTCTCTGTACTCGTTCCAGCAGCTCTACATCCTTCTTGAAATGAGGCCTCCAGACCTGTATACAGTACTCTAGGTGTGGCCTGACCATCGCCTTATACAATGGAATAATCACCTCCTTATCCCTGCTGGAAAAATTCCTGTATATCATTGACAATACTCCATGAGCTACTCTTGCAGCCCGTCTGCACTGCTCAGAGAACTTCATATCTGCCTGCACAACCACCCCCAAGTCCCTTTCATTCTCTACCACTGTCAGTGTAGTACCACAGAGTTGATACGTTGCTCTGGGGTTGCTGTTTCCCATGTGTAGTACTTTACATTTGTCAATGTTAAACTTCATTTGCCACCTCTCAGCCCATCTGCTCAACCTTTCCAGATCCTGTTGCAGCAGCATAGTGTCAGTAGTGTCAGCATAGTGTCAGCAGCATAGTGACAACCCTGCCAAGGGTTGTCAAGGACACTAATAACCCGTTCTTAAAGTGAAACAATGTAGAAAAGTAATTTATAATCAAATAACCTAAGAACAGTGAATCCATTTCTGGAGATATATCTCCAGAATATCTGGAATAGAATCCATAGAATACCTGGTGAAATTCTATTGATAAAGGGATGGTTGAATGGTATTGGTATTTCTGGCACAAGAGCTACTAGGGCCATATTGCACCTATAACAGTATGGAGGTGAGACATGGTGATTATAGAATCATGTCAGAGGCTATCATATAGCTGTATCCCTTTTAGGAAGCAGAAAAAATCTGGAAGATATGCATCATTGCCTATAATGTGACGAAGTGTTAAAGGTTCTTGAAGATTTTGTAAAATACTGAATGAGGCTTTTCAGGCATCAGTGTATAGCATACAATCAACGAGAATGTGTTTGATTGTGAGAAGAGAGCTGCAGTATGTACACTTTGGAGGATCGTCTCCTGTGAGTAGATAAAGATGGGTGAGGTGACTGGACAATTCTCACTCTCGCGATAGGAGGACTTCTTCTTCCTTTTCTGTTTACACGGAAACTGGAGGCCCATAACTGTGGTTCAGATTTTATTTGAAGGAGCTTGTTCTGCAGTTGAGCTTGCCATAGAAATGTCCACTGTTCCTTACATACGTGTCTTATACAGGATCTGTAGTCATCTGTCGATATTATATTGGATGATTGTTTTGCTGCATAATCCGCTTTTTCATTCCCTGATATTCCAGTGTGGCCTGTGATCCAACAAAAGATGACTACTTGCTGGTGTTCATGGATATGCATCAGCTGAGTTTTTATTGTTGTTATTACAGGATGTGTTGGCAAGGAAGAATTTTGCAAGGCTAAAAGTGCACTCTGAGTCTGTATATATTACACTTTTTTGAATGGACAGATGGAGAATGTTCTAAGTCAAGGTTGATGGCACATAATTCTGCTGTATAACTGCTACATTCTGTGGGCAGGGAAACAGAGATGGTGTTATATAGGTAAGACAGCTGCAGCCCCAACTCCACTTTCAGACTTTGATCCATCGGTGTACACTTTTGTAAAATGTCGATAAGTTTGTGTGTAAGCAGTATGGAGTTGCTGTATAATTGATATTTGCAAGTGAATGTTTTCCCCAGTTTAGGAAATAGCTGTCACAGGATGCTTTAATAGAAGACCATGGAAGATCTGCACTGTTTGAATCTTGGAGAACTTTGTCAAGATGTATATTCTAGGTCTGTGATAATGCCTGCAATCTGATGCCGGTAGGTTGAACTGCTCTAGGTTTATTTCTATAGTGCATTGAGAACTGTGGATCATTAAGTATTGGCCTAATGGGGTGAGTAGTTAAGACTTTGAATTTTGGCCGCATAATTCAGGAGTAACATCTTTCTCCTGAGTCTGAGGATAGGTTCATGGACTTCAATATAAAGACTTTGTACTGGCAACGTTCTGTAAACACCTACAGCAATCCTGAAGGCAGAATGTTGAATAGGGGGAAACCATGCTAGCATGCTTTCCCTAGCAGAATCATACACTGGGGCACCATAATCAAGGCGAGATCTGATTAGGGCTTTATACAAGTGAAGTAAGGTGTAACAATCTGCACCCCATGATGTAGAAGAGAACTCTTAGTAAGTTCATTTTTTTCTGGCAAACAGTCCATAGATGTTTAATGTGTTCTGAAAAGTTCAATTTATTGTCAAAAATCACACCAAGAAGACGAATGCTGTTCACAACAGTGATATGTTGGTTTCTTAAGTGTATTTCAGGATCTGGGTGCATTTTTCATTTGTTACAAAAATGAATGACACTTGATTTCTAATAAGACAGTCAGTAACCATTCTGTGCCATCCATAGTTCGATATTATTAATTGATGTTTGTAATTGCCTCTCAATAAAGCTCATATTTTGCGAACTGCAAGAGACAGTCAGGTCATCAGCATAAAAGGTATGAATTCACTGTATTGGGAATAATTTTAGTCATTTGGTTTATTCTTATTGCAAACAAGGTTGCACTAAGAATAGAACCCTGAGGGACTCCTTCTTGTATACATGTTTTGGAAAGGACTTGCCGATAGCGAACTTCAAAAGGTCCTCTGCTGTAGGAAATTCTGTATGAAGTAAGGTAAGTGACCTCTCAGATCCAGGGAATGAAGATCTCTCAGGATACCAAAACACTAAGTGGTGTCAAAGGCTTTCTCTATATCGAGACATGCCATGACGAGATGTTTATTTTGAATAAATGCATTCCTAATATTTGTTTCTGCTTTGATCATGAGATACAGGGATGATCGGTTTTTCCTGAAACCGAATTGATTATTGGATATCATGTTTTGGGAATCAAGGTACCATGTTAGTCGACGGTGTATTATTTTTTCTAGGGTTTTACTTAAGCAGTTGGTGAGAGAAATGGGTCTATAATTATTAGGAATAGAGAGATCTTTCCCTGGTTTGGATATTGCCAGTACAAAAGAGTGATGCCAGAAACTGGGGAATGAATGTTCTACAAAGATGCTATTATAGAATGTCAGTAGCGAAGATAGTGATTTATTATCTAGATGTTGTAGCATTATGTAGTATATTCCATCAGGGCCAGCAGCACTGTTCTTTGCAGTGGATAGAGCCTCTTGAAGTTCTAGAATAGTGAGTGGTTGATTGTACCATAGAAAGGATTTGGTTCTGAAATTCAGATGGGATTTTTCAGCTGAAGTCTTAATCTTCTGAAATGATGGTTCGTATGCCGTT
Source organism: Mastigoproctus giganteus (assembly GCF_048544385.1). Taxonomy (NCBI): domain Eukaryota; kingdom Metazoa; phylum Arthropoda; class Arachnida; order Uropygi; family Thelyphonidae; genus Mastigoproctus; species Mastigoproctus giganteus. The sequence continues at coordinate 142,466,010 of NC_143575.1, forward strand.
GATTCAGATAACTGTGAAAATAATGTGCCTAGGGCATCTGCAATCTCTGCAGGAGTAGACAGTTCCAGCCCATTCCAGGTGATAAGTGGGGACGACACGGGGGGGGGGATTTTCCATTTAATTGCCTGAATTTTTTCCATATAATTCTTACATCATTATTTTTATTAATTTCAGTTGTGAATCGAAACCAAGAATCTTTTTTGCTTTCTTCCTAATATGGCAGGCCTTAGCTCTAAGTTTCTTGTAGTTTATAAGGTTCACAGTGGTAGATATTTGTGGAATAAACTCCACACACGGTTTTTTCTTTTTTGCATTCTTATTGGCCTCATTCCACCAATAGTTTCTGGTTCTACGGATGCCTGACTGTGATTGTGGGATGGCAGTAGATGCAGCTACTAGGATCTGTTTTGTAATATGGTTGGCAGCTTTGTCAATTGGATGATATTCAATGGCCCTGATTGTCGAAGGACACATGTGAAGCGTACTTTGTCCAATCCGCTTTGGAAAATTTCCATTTTGTGCTGGTTTCTGAAGTTATACAGTATGAAGTTTGTATTTTACAGATTACTGGGTATGATTAAAGAGGCCTGTGCACTCTGGATTCATTATTATCAAAACTAAAATTACTCAATACTAGGGAAGAGGATCGGAGAGCAGATGGATAGGTCTATTGCAGAGACCGTTCCTGTTGGGAGGTGGAGATAAGTTGGTGAGACAGTATTTAATATGGTTAGATTTTGTCTGTCGACAAGCATTTCAATGAGTTGTCCTCATGCGTCTGTATTGGGAGATCTCCACAATGTATTGTGTCCATTGAAGTCGCCCAATAAACAGAAAGGGGTTGGCAACTGCAGAATGAGATCTTCAAGTTCTTGAAAAGTACAAGGATAACTGGGTGGCAGGTAGATAGAAACCAGTGTTAGGCTAATGCCAATCGCTATTCACACGGCAACAGCTTCAATGGCTGTTTGTAGCGGAATGCATTTACAAGGGACTCGTGAGTCCACGAGTATGGCTACCCCTCCATGAGCATTAGTGGTTGCAGGTCTGTCTTGGCGAAAGAGAGTATAATTTTTTTATCGAGGGAGACAACTGAGGTGTTAAATATGTCTCCTGTAAGCAGATTCCAATTGGATTATGGTGAATCATTTCATGGATGTCATCAATATTGCTGCAAAAGCCTCTGCAGTTCCATTGTACAATGTTTTTCATTGTTTGGATTTAAATGGAGAAGCTGTCTGTCTGCTTTTTGGAAATCTGTTTCAGGCGGTCGACCTTCATTTTCTCTCTCTTTGAAAAAACAGGTCTAGTATCTATTTCGTCTTCTGGATGGATTTCCAGAATGGTTTCATTTTCTTCTTGATTGTGAGTCCCATTTGTGTCCATAGCGAAAGAAGATTCAGCATGCTGCTTGTTAACGGGATCAGAATTTTCTCTTTGTGCAGGTCTTACGGAAGTTGCAGGAGCAACAGGTGGTATCGTGACTGGCATGTTACTAGATCTGTTTGAAGTCTGTTGCTTTAAGGACTGTGGTACAGAAGAGAGTATAGATCGAGCCCATTCAGAAATAGAGATGCTTGGTGGTATTGATATATCAGTCTGAACAGATATTGTATGAAATCTTTTGGCAGCATCAGCATATGTATGTTTCGACATCAGTTGCTGTATTTGTTTTCTTGCTTCTGAAAATGAGACTGTTTTTTTTTTCTATCTTGTACTTCTGGATTTTATTTTCATACTTCCACTGGTCACATGTTTTAGAGAAGGCTGGGTGGTTGCCTTTACAATTAGGTGCAGAGTGAGGACTGTGATTTACTATCAGATTGGGCATGCTCCTCCAAGCCACAGTTAGGGCACATAGCATCACCTTGACAGACTGTTTGGGAGTGTCCGAATTTCTGACATTTATAACATCTTAATGGATTTGGAATATATGGGCGAATGCGGCAGTTCAGATACCCAGCTTTCACCGATGAAGGTAGGTTTGGTGAACTAAATGTCAGTATGATGATGCTGCGAGTTGGGATAAGTTCGCCATCTTTCTTCAGCATAATTCTTTTCGCCTGTGTGACCTTCTAATCTTGCAATTCATTTAAAATTTCCTCCTCTCAGACATTCATCAGGTCCCATTCTGAGATGACACCTTTGGAGGTATTGAGTGTAGCATGTGGTGACACCTTGACTGGAATTCCACTGAATGTAGCAAGGTTCAGAAAGGACTCAGAGTGTTTGGAGATGGTGGTCAACCAGTAGGTCGCCAGATTTAAGACGTTTCACCATTTTCGAGGAACCTGCTACACTTTCCAGACATTTCTGTATGAGAAATGGCAATAGTTTGCCTATGGCCTGATTTGTTAAAGAATGCAAGATCAGGAAACTTGGATGTTCTACTCTGCAAGCATCCGTCGTCAGTCTCTTTCTGTTGGTTGTGTCATCATCGGGTTGGTGCAAATCCATTGAATTAGGATTTGCTGTCTGGATCGGGGGATAGTTGTCGAAATCCATGTTTTGCTCCTTTTGGCCCTGGAGGTTTGCTTTACCACCCAGGTTTCCGGCCCCACCACGGGGAGGCAGGTTGTTGTTGTTTGGTTTTTAGGAGCATTAGCAACTAAGGCCATATTGCTCCAGGGATATGCGGTAGTCATTCCCTGACCTTTCCGCATCCTCTGTATTTAGTGGTCACGGGCTCGAACCCTGGTCTAATCAAGAAGTATGTGCTACGCACTGCTGCTCCTACCCACCTGGCTACGGAGACGCCGGGGAGGCAGGAGCAGTGTCACGAGGTGACCAAGCAGCTGAGTTAGTAAGTTAGTACTAATAGAAAAATAAACAGAAAGGTGGATTTCTTTTCTGGGCCTCTGCCTACTTCTTGAAATGCAAAAGAGCTACTCAGATATAGAAATGAAGAAAATGGTGTTTGAAACTAAAAATAGAAACTGTTTGCTTAAATGCTCTTTTAGAAAACGCTTTCTGAAATGCACTAGAATCGCTTGGCACCTGGGGCCTGGTTGAATGGGAGAAGATAGTTGTTATCAATGGATGGTGCTCCTCTTGCACAAATGTTATTGGAAAAGTATCCAAAAAGTTCAGTGCTGAGCCCATTATTGTTTTCAATATTTATTAACATGTTAACTGCCAAGCTAGTTTAAGGAAAATTTACCCTTGGAGAAAAAAATATGTAGTAAATAATTTGATTAGTAATTCTAAAATAAATATTTTAGAATTACTAATCAAATTATTTACTACATATTTACTACATATACAAATTTTACAATTACAAAATTATATAGATTTGTTGTGTCAACAAAGCATTCTCCAGAAATGGCTGATGAACCATCCACAAGTAGAGGAAGATGAAAAGCCCAGAATGTAATCATCAGCCTTTCATGTGTTTGGTGTTTTGGTCAACACCACAAATCTATATAATTTTGTAATTGTAAAATTCGTATAATAAATAATCAGCAGTTACTTGCTGATTTCTTCTCAAAACATCATGCAAATTTCATCAGAGGTATCACCAGAGGCCATGTTTCAAAAATAATGTCAATTCCCAACAATTGCCAGTGCTATACAGCTGAGCAACTCTGACTGAAACAGAGGGTGTCAACCATATATGTCCGATGCAGCACCTAATGGTGTCAGACATATCAGAGCCAGAACTAGGAATTCTACACCTGGGGCAAAAATGTTATAAGTATGCCCCCATTATATGCAGGTAGTCAATCTTTCAGTAGCATAGCTAGGGTAGTCAAAGGCCAGGGGCAACATGTCTTTCTGGCACCCCTGAAGCTGAGTGGGTGCACCCCCCTTGCTACGCCTCTGTAATCTTTATGAATTAATAAAAATTACTATTGCAATGATCTACAATTTATATATATTTATTAATAAAATAATTTAAATAATACAATGAATATAACAAAACAAAAATATCAAAGAAAAAGAAACTTACATATATTCATTTATATTTACAGAGAATTTAATTCTATGTAAACTATGAAGAAAGTACACATAACGACAAAGAAATTAGAAAACCAGATAGTTTATATATCTAATATAAAATCATATAAACAAAATATTGCAAAATATAATACTATTAACATTATAACAAACTAAAAATATGCAATGAAGGTGTATTATTTTAATTGAATTTTTCTCGCTTTGAAGGACCTTTCACAAGAAGCTACTGTTACAGGCAGGGTAAGAAAAATTCATAGCGCTATTTCTATATTTAGATAAGATTCTATTAGACATTACTCACGAACAAATTGGAGAAGTTGTAAAGGGATTATGGATTTTATATCCTGAGTTTTCAAATATCTGTTGAAATATCAACAGATATATTTCTTCCAGTGGTTAGCACCGGAGGACAAACCAAAGAACTCAGAGGTGTGACGTCACAAAACAGGCTATACTTTATAGAAGTTTGTAATTGGATTTCTCTGTTATTTTCGAAATTTGTAAAACACATTTCCTCCCTGATATTTTTTTATAACAAGTGATTATAAATCCCGAATTTTTAATTTTTTTCACTCTCACAAAAATATCTGGAATCATAAGTAACACATACAAAGATAATGCAGTATTTCTTTTAATAAAATTTTTATTTTTATTTTAAACGAAAAACACTAGTTGACCAGAAGCTATTATCCGTGTCGGGAATACGCCTTAATCTTTTGACTGGCTATAGAAAGCAGTTGACTAGCATGACTTCTCGGTATGTGGGATAGGTGGCTGCATACATCTTACATTCCACTTACATTATGGAATGGTAATCCCTTTAACCCTTAATTTGTGCTTTCTAATTGCTTAAATTGCCTAAATTCCACCTCTGTCTTAAATGAAGACAGAGGTGGAAACAAAGCATACACAGTTAAGTCTCTTGTAATCTGTCCATTATATGGAAATTTTCTTCATTCTACAGAAACTTTTAACAGTAACCAAAAGAAATTCAAAAAATTTGCTATAAAGAAGTTCGTTAAATACAGGTTCAACTGTAATTAAATCAAAAATTAAGCAATTTAAAAATATATAACTGGTCGGATGTGCCCTTAAAATGCTGCACCTTGGACTGGCGCCCCACCCTAGTTCTGGGCTCTGAGACATACAGCTGACGTGGCCATCAGCATTTCAACTAATGAAGACATATTAGGCCTAATGTCTAACTTTGCAAATAATACAAAGGTTGGAGGGTGGTAAATGACAGTAATCAAGGTGAGATAAACAAGATCTAGAAAAATTAGGTAGATAGGCTGAGAAATGGCAATGGAAGTTTAACATTGACAAATGCAAGATACTTTGTATGGGTAGCAGTAATCCCAGATTAATGTACCAACTGTGTAGTATACACTCTGGTTGGGAAGATGGAAAAAGATGTAGGGATAATTGTGTAGTCAGTAAAGCCCACAGGGTTTTCCCAATGATATATACATGAATTTGGTCAGTAGGGATAAGGAGTTGAGCAGGCAACTTGTGTAGTCGAGACCCGCTAATTTTAGCAGGTCTCAGACTACACAAGTTGTCTGCCCAACATGTCTAATAAAGTTGAGACTTTAGGATTTCCATAATGTTTTTTTACATTATATAGGGATAAGGAGATGATTAGGCCACATCCTGAGTACTGCATATAGGTCTGGAAGTCACATTTCCAGAAGGATGTGGATGCACTGGAGGAGGTGCAGAGAAGAGCAACAAGGTTAGTATGTGGGGGGGGGACAAAAGGGCATTATTACCAGGAAAGACTTCAGTCCTACAAATTTCAGCATCTGCTGACCAAATATCTCTGAGGAGATTTCACTAGGGTGTCTTAGGCTCTGAATGGATTAAGTAAGCTCAATGCTGATCAAATCCTTCCTCTTGCTCAGACTCTACAAAGTTTAAATAGATGTGTATAAATTGGACTTCAGCCAGCAAATAGTGGGTAGTTTGAATAAATTCTAGAAAGAATTAGATTGTGAAATCGGATGGACATGTGATATGAGAAGTGTTGGGATTTTTTTTTTTTTTTTTTTTGCTGATTCTGTATAAGCTTGCTTTCTTGCATCATATGACATTATTAATACCATATGCAAGTGAAAAATTTTATCAGTGAAGTAAATTATTTTGGAAACTATATAAATATTAAAGGAAGAATGAATAAACACTATCCCATGATTCCATAATTCTTATGACAGTCCAGGGGCAAATTTATAAGTCTGCAGGCTCAGGACAAAATAGCTGTACTGATCTTGGTGTAAATAACCATACACAGTATCCTACAGAGGCGTAGCGAGTCAAAAAAATAAAAATAAATAAAAATCTGATAATGATAAATCACTAATTTGAGGTGATTTTTTCTTTTGTTTAAAATATATATTTTTTTTAAAATACACCACATGCTACAGTCATTATATATATATAATGACTGTAGCATGTGCTGTAATTTAAAACTGCTTATATGCATTTAATCAAAAAACAATCTAATTAATGCAACAGAATCTGGGTGAGAATTTCTCATGGGCACACCATACCACCATGGAAAAAAAAAGGAAGCTATTAATTCCTCAATTACACACACACACACACACACACACACACACACACACACATATATATATATATATATATGGTGTCCCAGGAGGAAAGGTCAATATTCTAGGAAGTGAAAGGATAGGTCATTTTAGGCAAAAAAGTTCATATAAACATGTGCCCTATCCCGAATAGTTTCCGAGATAGAGCTACTTTAATGTACATTTGTTTTGAAATTGGCGTGCAATATTTCCTTCCCTCCCATCAGACTGCGGCATTTGATTGTCAGTTGCTAGCCATCAGTTGATTAGGGGACAGTGCCACACGTCTCAAATTTTGTCATTGTTAAATGTCAATCATGAAGTGCTTCCATCAATACTATTTACTGATAAACCACGTGAAGCCACGTTTACCCAGAATGGAATCAACAAAACGTAACGTAACACTCATCGATGGTCGCATGAGAATCCACATGATACAGCAGAAACAAATTTCCAAGTTCGTTTCTCAATCAATGTGTGGTGCGGTATGATCAAAAACCTGCTGTAGGTCCCATTATTTTATAACACCGAATGAATCTCTCTCAAAAAAGAAAAAAGAAAAAAAAAAAAAAAAGAAAAAAAAAAAAAATAAAAAAAAAAAACATGGTGTGCTATGTACTTTCAGCATGATAGGGCCCCTTCCCATTCTACCAGATGTGTGCAACATCTGGACCGAATTTTCCCTAATCGGTGGATTGGTCGTGGTGATGCCATTAACCGGCCACCAAGATCTCCAGACCTAACCCCATTAGATTTTTGTTTATGTGGTTGGATGAAGAGTGAAGTGTACAGAAGAAAGGTGGATACAAGAGATGATCTGTAAGCTCGCATAATGAATGCTGTTGCCCATATAAATGAACGTGAAGATACACTTAGACAAGCAACATGCCATGTTCTCATGAGAGTAGAAAAATGCATCAAAATTGATGGTGGCATTTTTGAAAATTTATTATAAACTGTTCCAAATTTGTCATTTGAAAAATAAATATTCAAACCTCTATCTCAAAAACCATTCGGGATAAGGCACGTCTATATGAACTTTTTTTTGCTTAAAATGACCTATCCTTTCACCTCCTGGAATACTGACCAGGAAATTTAGTGCGCAGTTGCACCCTTCATGATCTGTGGTGTGATAGTAAATCGCTGTGGGCAACCATTCGTGTGCCTTTAGTAATGCTAATATGGGCTTGGCACACCCAGGGTCCTGAGCTGGATATCATCATTCTTCTCTTTCTTGGTGATTTCTCTCTCTCTCTCTCTCTCTCTCTCTCTCTCTCGTTTTTTTTAATAGTAAAATGAAAGCATGCTAAATTAGTTTTGTTAAAGAAAATAACTAACTCAGCAATAAAACAATCAAAATGTAGTCAAATTTTCCATTGATTCCAGATTTTTATGTAGTATACAAAAAAAAAAAAAAAAATTATTAGTGACTATGATTAGCAGCTAAATGATGCATTTCATAGGATGCCAGGCCTCAAATAATAAATAAATAAAGGAAAAGAATTAAATAAAAATTTAAACCAAAGTCAAAACGAGTTTAATTCATTAAATCAAAACCTAAACAGAGTTCAAATTAGTCAAAGTGACAAGATGTAGATTTATGGAGTTAAGGTCAAATAAGTAATAACTGAAAATATAATGGCCAGACATTGGCTAAAATGCAACCTAGAAGGAGATGAAGATGACAGTCATGTGTGCCAGTTGCAATAAACATTAATAAATTAAGAATTTTATATACATACTACTGGGTTCTGGTGGATGATAATAAAAGGTTTCAGCAGAGTGAGACAGGTGCACTGGTGTTACTGTACTGAAACCTGCTATTATTACTCACCTGAACCCAGCAGTGTGTATATAAGATGCTTTATTTATTAATGTTTATTGTAACTGGAACACATGACTGTTTTATTAATCTCCTTCTAAGCTGCATTTTAGTCAATGTCTGGCCATTATATTATAAAAGCCATTCAAAATATTTAATAGTTATTGAATTATTATTATAACCTCAGGGGCTCACATCTGGTGAGTATGGGTTTGGCACACTCAGGTCCTGAGCTGGATATCATCATTCTTTTTCTTGGCGATTCCTTTCTACTCTCTCTCTCTCTCTCTCAGGGTAATTCAGAATTTTTTTTTTCTGGCTGGTGCAGTATAAGCCTCAGGCTTCCTTGCACCATATGGATAATATATATATATATATATATATATATATATATATATATATAGTCATTTAAATATATTATTATTAAATTACTATATAAAAGTAAACTACCATATGTATACTTCCGAAATGAATGTAAAGTATAAGAAGGGAGAAAGGGGGGAGAAAAAAGATAGGGGGAAAGGTAGGGGATTAAAACAGTAGAGTTTGAACTAGGGAAGGAGAAAACCGCTCCGTTTGGCATTATCACACGGCTATCATAACCGTTAAGTTCGCCGATATCTTTACTTATGTTAATACTGTATTTCCTTATTCTGCCGTCTTTTATGGCGGTTTTTTTTTTTTAAATTGTATTGGAATAATAATTAGTTTTGAGTATTTCATACTAATAATCGGCCGATTCGATATATTGTCCACTGCAATAACAAAACTGTAGAAAATTCTCAACGAACTCTTCGCAATGTTCCGGACTGTTTCTAGGTGGCTGGTGGCTCCACTTTCTATGCGTTTTAATATGTAAAAGGAATTAACATTATCGCTTATGAGAGTGCGCACTCTGTATCTTACTACTCTGTTAACACATCTATTAGGTGGAGGCACTAAGTAGTAAGATTGCTTATTACTCTGTGGGTGGAGGTAGTTAAAGTCTTTTTATTTCATTACTCAAGATACTTGAATAAAATAAAGCGAAATCATATCCTCCTGAAACGTTTGTTAAAATTGGATTTATCCTATATTATAATTAAGGGTCCTTCAAAACTCTTTTGGCGCCTGTCGCCAAAAACTACTTTTGCACAGTTTGCAAATAACTAAAGACTGGCCAGGATTATTTAACAAATTTTCAAAAAACATTTTTAATCTAGGATACTGCGCGCACTCGGAAACAGTTCAGAGTCTGGTTCCTTGCACAGAGTAGTACTACTCTGTGGTTACTGAGACGGTGCATACACATTGATTTATGTTAGAGCGCGCGCACAAGATCGCAACTTAAATGCAACTTGCTCTATTCTGAAAACAACGAAAAATAGAAAATTAGTACTTAATCACAGAGACACCGAATAAATTTATCTGTACTTTAACAGTCATCTTTCGCTGGGCCGTTTTAACGAATGGGTGTACCAGGCGGACGCCAGTGGCCTCTGCCTACTGGGGCCTCACTTAGGGTTGGGAAAAGAGACCCAGAAAAAAATTAAAACAAAATTTAAATAAAGTTGATGTTGGAACAACATCAACTTTATTACCCTACACTCCATGGAGAGCGACAGGCGTATACAATATTCCTCTAGGCCAGCGTTTCCCAAATGGGGTCAGGTATATCAATTCTAGAGATACGCGAAACATTCAGAAGGCATCAAGTAATGTGAGTTTATTTTCTTAAAAAATATACTGATAGAATAGGCGAATTTTGTTACAGAACATTATTTTCGATACGATTAGTACACATATTTCAAATTATTCGTTTTATGTATAGCAAATTGATTACAAATAAAGTTATTATTATATATCTGTATAAAAATAAGAATAAAGTTGAGTTGTTTCGCACATAAAACTTTGAATTTTCTTTTCAGAAAACCCAGTGTTTATACATACACAAACATACACACACACATACACATACAGTGGCGGATCCAGGAAAAAATGACAGTAGGGGCACCATTTTGTGCACCAGAATGGCAATCACATTAGCATCAGTGTTCCTTGTTGTTGTTGTTTGTTATTTGGTTTTTAGCAACTAAGGCCATATTGCTCCGGGGATATGAGGTGGTCATTCCCTGACCTTTCTGCATCCTCCGTATTTGGTGGTCACAAGGCTCGAGCCCCGATCTAATCAAGAAGCGTGTGCTACGCACTGCTGCTCCTGCCCACCTGGCTCCGGAGGCGCATCATCAGTGTTGCCAACTTGTCAGATGAAAATAGCTGAGCCACAATGCAAAAATAGATAAAATCTTATGTTAACAATGAAAAAAAAATTTTTTTTGTAGCTAAAGGGAATTTAAACGATTGGTGTATATTTTCTGAAAAACGACAGGGGGAGCAAGTGCCACAATGCCCCTACCCTGAATCCGCCACTGCATATAATATAAGTAAAGTGTGTTGATATCTAGCGGCATCAGGGGTTTTCCCCCATCTCCGCGTTGCTTACATTGTGGGTGGGCCAGTTCACTGGGAATGCTAGAGATTTAACAGTGTGTGTGGGTATTTTGTATAAGTGTTGGGTATCGTGTACCCGTTGTTCATCTCATCATTTAGCCGCTGGACCCCGACTAAGGCCCCAAGTCGCCCAACTTCGTCCAACTTTTTCCGCGCGGAAACGACCAGGCACACCCAGCAGACTTGATTTACTCTGGCAGGTCCTGCCACCTAGTTTCCTGAGATTTCAGTAGATAGGACCTAAAAAAAAAAAAAAAAGGGTGTGTGTGTGTGTGTGTGTGTGCGCGCGCGAACATTGTGAATTGAGCGGGGGTGGCCTCATTTGAATTTAGAAAGGCCGAAAGATAATTTTGACATACATGTATTCAGGTGTGTGTGTGTGTGTGTGTGTGTGTGTGTGATGAAAACCCAAAACACCAGAGGTATCGGAATCCATAGTACTTAGAACTGTGCTTGGGTTGGAGGTTGAGAAGATGAAAGAAATATATTTGTTAACATTAGACTCGAACTTCTGTAGACTGTAATTTTCAGGAAATACGTATGAAGGAAGGTTGTTCCAGAAAACGGCAGTTGAATGAATAAACCGAGGAAGATGAAAAGTTGGTTCTGTGAGTTAGAAGTTGGACAGTAAATGGATGTTGGCTGGTGGCGGCACGTATTCGGACTGTTTTGAAAGAGAGGGCGGGAATTATAGAAGCCAATTCAGAAGAACGGTGTCCATGGAAGTATCTGTAGAAAAGGCATGCAGTAGAAACAGTACGTCCATGAGACAGCAAGTGGAGAGACTCTGTTAGAGAGGAGTCATTAATTAACCTAACTGCCCTCTTCTGAATGGAATCTAGGAGCCTGAGAGAGGTTTTGGGGGCACCACCCCAGATGTGGGAACAATATTCCATGGTAGGCGGATTTACGATTTGTACAGAGTGAATAACTATTTGGAAGAAAAGTAACGTCGAGAGCGAAAGAGAAAACCAAGTTTTTTTAGATGCAGAGGAAGCAATATTTGTAATGTGCTTGTGCCAAGAGAGATTAGAAGTCATGGTAATCCCCAAGAGAGATATATCATTTTGCCTAGAAATCGGAATGTCACCAAAGATAAGCATAGGAGTGTGGAGTACACTTGCGTCAGGGGTAGAGAGGGAAGGAAGACTGAAGGTAGAAGTATGGGACGATAGAGTAGGCGACCCGAGTTGATCAGTGAGGCAAGACCATGCCTCACCAGAGGGAGGAAGATAGAGGTAACCCCCCCCTCACCTCCAACATAAAACAAAGGAAAATCTAGCTAAAGTGCCCGACTCAGATCGCCGTATGACACTGTCAGCAGGGCTTCTGGCTATAGGTGGCTGCTACCAATGGTTTGTCTATCCGGTGGATCTGGGTATTCTCCTTGGCGTTGTATGCTTCTAGCGCGATGTATGCCCAAAGGGATGCGCCAGTTACAGGTAATGACTCATGGCATACATACAGGCAGTGGTGGGATTCAGCTGGTTCGCGCGAACCTGTTTCTAAAATTTCCCCAGTTCGCCGAACCGATCCCTAAAGGTCGTTTCACACCGAACGCCATGCGAGCTACGCTACTTTTGGTCTCTGTTTGGTCTTTCTTTTTTACCTTGAAAATGGGGAGTAAGGTGATAGAGAACTGGATTTTAAAATTTTTGATTCCCACCACTGCACATAGAGGTCCGCAAACTTTTTATTTTTTTTATTTTTGAAGGGTCCGTAAATCTCAGTAGTTTGGGAACTGCTGCTCTAGGCAGAAGGCAAGGGGTAAAAGAAACAAAACCAAAATCTGCAGGCATAGCAGACGACGTGACATCGCTGTCAACATACACAGAAACTTAATTAGCATTAGTAGAGACACATGATGCAAGAAAGCAAGCTTATATAGCATCAGCCAAAAGAAAAAAAAAAACATTTCACACAACCATTCGATCTAAAAGATTGTCCAGTTCTTCCTTGAATTTATGTAAGCTATCAACTTCCACAACGACAAATGGATGTTTGTTCCAACAATCAACTACCCACTGGCTAAATGCAAATTTCCAAACATCTATTCTACAACCGTCTTTCTTCAATTTCAATTTATGCCCCCTCAGGTTCGTAATCTGAGAAGGTAGAATCCCATCAGCATTGAGCCTGCTCAACCCTTTCAAGGCCTTATACACCAGACCTGTACGCAGTACAAGGAATGGCCTGACTATTGCCTTAAACAAAAGAACAGTGGCGGCGCGTGACTCTTATATTGGGGATGCTTATACACTTCAGTCAGATCACCTCGCAGGTGCCTAGTCTTCAGACGATGCAATTCGCAAAATTTAAGCCTTTCTTGGTAAGAGCACCACCTTCGTTCTCCTCACCAATCTTGTTGCTCTTCTCTGTACTCGTTCTAGCAACTCTACATCCTTCCTAAAATGGGGCATCCAGACGTGTACGTAGTACAAGGAATGGCCTGACCATTGCCTTAAACAAAAGAACAGTGGCGGCGCGTGACTCTTATGTATGGGGGTGCTGTTTTATAATATTACAAAACATTAACTGGACACTTACCATTAACGGCCTTGGGGGTAATATTGAAATATTATTTTAAAATAAAAATCCATTTTTCGGTTTTTATTGTTCGAAAATAGATTAATAACTTTTTCATTCAAGTTTGGTGGACTGTTCAAATCGGCACTGCTCGGTTCGCAGTTCCTTTGCCTCGTTTTCTCACCTCTGAAAAATGCGTATTGGCAACCAGCCAACTAGGCATTAATTGAACCAATGAGACCAAAATGTGGAACTGCATATAGCACAGTTCCGCCTACGGTTAAACTTCAACGTTGAATACGATTTCGTGTTTTTATTCGTTTATTATTGGAAATAGAGGATGAGTATACTATATGCGGGACTTGTTAATAAAAAATATTCATTGCGTTGCATTGTCCTTCACAAAATTTGATATACAGTGGCGGACAAAAAACTGCATCTCCGTAAAAAAAAAAGTGACATTTGTAGTGAAAAGTATAAGATATTGTTTGATTACAGTCATTTTGTTTGTCGTATAGCAAACACAATAAAGGGCCCGATACACAATACATTGTGTATCGGGCCCTTTGTTATTACTTAAAAAAAGGCATAGTGGTTTCTTTCATGAATATTACATCTGATGTCACTATAGAGATAGCTAAAGCTAAGAAAAATGTTCTAACACAGTTGATTGGTATGTGACAACAGAGATGGGATCTTAGTGTAACTGGGGAGGTGACTAGATTGTTTATTCCAACAGTTAAATTTACTTATGATAGTAACAACAAATGTTTTTTTCCTTCTACGGTAACATCGTTTATTTTAACTGGCCATGGGTCATTGAATTTTAAACTACATTACTTTGGTCTAGTCAGCTCTCCTTTATGCACTTGCGGTCAACCTGAGACTTGGAGTCATTTATTATATGATTGTAGTTTGTATGTTCAATTTAGAGAAAGGCTAAAAGTGAAGATTGGTAATTTAGTTAGAGGCTGTGAAAGTGATCTTATTGCTAATCAGGATAAATTTCAAGCACTACAAGAGTTCTGTGTAACTGTTTTTCAACGGAGAAGACATTGGAATAATCTAATGATTACTAATTAAGATTTGGTTATATACATTTTGATTATTTGTGTGTTTTTTTTTTTTTAGTTTGTTTATATTATGTGTGTGCGTGTGTATATATATATATGTATTTTATTTTTTATTTATTTATTTATTTTTATTTTTATTTTATTTTATTTTTTTTTTTTTGCTGGCTCTCAGGTGTGGGCAGCCTGGGAGCGGGATTGCTGGCACCCACCGGTATAGCACTACTTCCGGTGGGTGCGGGATTTTTGTGCATGAGGCACTTAAAATAGAAGACCAGGCCCAGCACCAAGTGAATATGGGCGGCCATTAGGGTCTCTTCGCCACCGTGGAGCGGCTGTGCAGGTGACAGCTGTTCCCTGGTGGCGAAGAGACCTTCCATACAGGTCTGCACAAAGTCAGCTTTATCAGGTGGAGATAGACGGAAGTCTAGGTGCCACCTTAGACATAATAATAATAATGTCGTATAGCAAAGATATTGCGTCAGATAACGCTTCTATTGCATCAGACGGTAATTTCAAGGTATTGCATCAGCCATTTCTTTAAATACGGCATTGGAAGGGTACACACGCTCATTAGTATCCTGTTTTGCGGAGGTGTAAGCATGGCTCCATATGTTCAGTTGACACCAAAATTAAAGTAAGAAAAAAAGTGTAGCTGTTGCTCTGTCCCAGGAAAAGCTTTCTACGCGTGCTATCCTGATAAAATAGGCTGCCACCAGTCAACAGTATCCCGGGTGCTGAAATTAAAGCGTGAAACCGGCGATGTGAAGAGCCGACATGGATCACGCCATAAGAGAGTGACTAGGTCTTCCCAAGATCAATATTTGAAACAGCTATGCCTTCATAGTCGCCATGTTAGTGCCCCTGATCTAAAACTGGACTTTGAGATGGCCTCTGGTGTTGAAACAAGTGCACGAACTATCCAAAGACGGCTTTCGGAATGTGGTCTGCATGTCTATCGGCCCAAGAAAAAGCCTTTGTTGACCCAACAAATGGGGAAAAGAAACTTAGGTTTAAATTTTTATTTAATTCTTTTCCTTTATTTATTTATTATTTGAGGCCTGGCATCCTATGAAATGTACCATTTAGCTGCTAATCATAGCCACTAATAAATCTTTCTTTTTTTTTTTTTTGTATACTACGCAAAGATACAAAGAATCTGGAATCTATGAAAAATTTGGAAGACAATTATTTGTGACTAAATTTTGACTGTTTTATTGCTGTTGGTTATTTTCTTTACCAAAACTAATTGACCCCACGGGCTCACATCTGGTGAGTATGGGCTTGGCGCACCCAGGGTCCTGAGCTGGATATCACCACTCTTCTGTTTCTTGGTGATTCCCTTCTACTTCTCTCTCTCTCGGATTTTTTTTTTTTTTTTTTTTTTTTGGCTGGTGCAGCATAAGCCTCAGGCTTCCTTGCACTATATGGCTAGTAATAATAATAATAATTTAGCGTGCTTTTATTTAGATAACTATTTATTTGAGTGAACATTACAACAAAAAAAGACAAACAAATTTAAATTCCTTTAATTTATGAAGTTTTTCATTACCTATGAAAGATATTTGAATTACATGTAGTCTTCTGTAAATTGAAACAGTAATATCATCACATGAATTGTCCTGTAATATATATATATATATATATATATATATATATAATAAAAGCATGTTGATTTAAGTCATAAAATTTAAAGCAAAACTAGAATTTATTTAATTTTTTTTTTCCATAAGATTATGTTGCTATGTTCTTGCCATATATTTTTACACTGGAAATAGTAGTCTTGGACAAAAAGAACAAACTATTATATCATATATCCATATATGTATTATGTCTGTAAACTGCGTGGGTTCTCCAGTCGACCTGCCCGTTTTGCTGGACGAAAACCCCCAATTCTGGGGGGGGGGGCTTACAGTAGATGGGGACCTTGCCATCTACGCTTGACACCAGCCACGAGTGACAAAAGCCCATTAAAGTTTCCTGCGTCATTGACAGGATTTGAACCCGGACCAGTATTGAATCCAGAGCGTTTGCACCGGGGGGGGGGAGTTAACTTCAGGGGGATACATGTAGTATATATTTTTTATTATTATTTAAAATTTACAACATATGTATATGTTACAAACAAATCTGTATATTTATATACAATATATATATATATATGCACACACACATACATACATACACACACACACACACACACATATATATATATATATACAGATTATGCATATTTATGAATGTTATAATAAGAGAGCATTAGAATATGAGAAAACAAAATAAGAAACAAAAGGAAATATTTATTATTTAACATCTAAATACTAATAGTCAGTTCGCAAAAACCACATTACTGACAATAATCACAGTTTAATATGAAAATCACCGATTAAAATTTGAACATGAACAATAATCAAACATGAACAATAATATTATTCTTCTTTGCATGTGTATCAATCATTTATTAATTTTTCCAACAACTCATTCCTGTCCTCAGCTTATCGTCATGAAATCTTGCAATATTACAGTACAGATGCAAATATAATAAAAAAGTTATAAAATGTATTGTTTATAAGCTGCGACCAAACCGTCTTGTTTGCTGTATACAAAGGAAGAATTAGCCACATGCAGACTCTCGGTGTGAAAAAAAAAACAAACAAACAAAAAAAGGAATGTGAAAACCATAAAGCGAAACTGCTGACGATTGAATTAGTGGCTGCAGACTCCCATGAAAGCCGCGGAACACTTTATAATTACAATAGCATCTGTCAGTAACAAATTCAGGCGAACCTATTCGCGGCCTGCATCTTGTTTGCGATATACAAACAATAGTCACAAGTATACAGTTTGTGTGAAAATAAAAGGAACCTGAAAACCATAAAAACGAAAATGCAGACACTTGAAATAGTGGCGTTTAGTTACAATTTGTGCAGCCAGAAATATTGCCCATTTAATTATTTTGAAAATTTCGTGTCTTGAATTTTAGTGATTTATTTTCGCCGTCTACCACTTAACAAGTACCACACTTAGTTGATGATTTTTCGCGTTGTTTATTTAACATAATTTTTTTGAATTCGTGTTTTATAAAATAAAAATTACTATTTTTTAGCGGTGTGTGTGTGGGGGGGGGGGTTATTCCACCGGTCACAACCCCGACGGACCTTTTCCACCCAGTGCGGGGAGGACGGTGACGATATGACTGTACTGCACGCGCAGACTAAGTCTTGAACAGAACAAATTACGATATTAGGATCCCCCGTGAATGATTACCTCTACCCATATATTCATTTTGTGTGTAAATTGCGTGTGTTCTCTGGTCGATTTGCTGGACGAAAACCCCCATTTCTGGAGGGGGGGGAACCTTGCTATCTACGGCTACGACCGACTAACTCAGCCACGGAGTGAAAAAAGCCCACTAAAGTTGCTCGTGTCATCGTCGTGATTCCAACCGGGGCATTTTCGGACGATGTGAGTAGGACGGTAACGATACCACTGTACTACCGCGCAGACTGTAGTCTTGGACAGGGATATTCACATCAATTGCGTTTAAATTTATTGGTTGCTTTTCTCCCTAATCTGCAGTTTCATTTCCGAGTATTCCACAATCATCTGGGATTCAGCAGAATACCAGTGCATATTTTTTTGTCTTTTAGCTGGATCAGTTTGGATCTGATTTGTTTGAGCAGAGGATACTAATTGTGTGTTTCATTCTGCTGTGCAATTTGCAATTTCATTCTGCTGTGTGCTGGTTTGAGAACCTAGGTGATTAAGAGCTAGGTAGATGGCAAAACGTTCTTCAAAGAAATTGCTCAAATCTGTTGGTAGAGAAGCCGTAACAGAGAAAACTGCTGCCGCATCAATTTTTCCCTTAGGTTTTTAACCATCAGTGTACAATTTGTTCTATATTTAAGCTTTCCAGAGAATGCTTATCCCAATTGCTGGTGACGCAATACCTCTACATGCACAGCACAGTAGTATCGTTACCGTTCCCCCCCACACCGGGTGGAAAACACCCAGATTAGAATCCCGTCGATGACGCGAGGAACCCGTCTTGGCCTCCTTCACTAAGTGGCCGAGTTAATCGGTCTCAGGCGTAGATACAAAGATTTTCTCCGCCCCTCCCCCCCCTAAAAAAATAATAAATAAAGTAGACAGGGTTATTCATCAAGAAAAGACAAATCGACCAGAAAACACAAGCAATTTACAAAAACAATGCACATGGGTAATTGGATTAAAATTTCAGGTGACCCTAATATAATAGTTATCCCACTAACTAAAATAACTATCACCTTTAACCATAATTGTTAATTTTTCATCCATAATTGTTACCTTTAGCATTAGCAAGGGCACATGATGCAAGAAAGCAAGCTTATATAGCGTCAGCCAAAATAAATAAAAAATAAAAAAAATCGTACGCGCACATACCCTCATTTCACCCATCCACTCACTCCAAATGTTTGTCTAGTTCTACCTTAAATCTGTTTAAGCTACCAACTTCTACAACGACAGATAGAAGTTTGTTCCAGCAATTAACCACGCGCTGGCTAAAGGCAAACTTCCGCACATCTATCCTACAACTGTCTTTCCTCAATTTGAATTTATACCCTCTCAGACGATTATTCTGAGCAAAAGAAAGAATCCCATCAGCATTGAGCATGCTCAAACCATTCAAGGCTTTATACACCTCAATCAGATCACCTCGCAGGTGCCTAGTCTCCACACACTGTAATTTGCAAAACTTAAGCCTTTCTTCGTAAAAGCAACCCTTCGTTCCGTTTACTAATCTTGTTGCCCTTCTCTGTACTTGTTGAACAGCTCTACATCCTTCTTTAAATGAGGCCTCCAGACCTGTATACAGTACTCAAGGTGTGGCCTGACCATTGCCTTATACAAGGGGATAATCACATCCTTATCCCTGCAAGAAAAATTCCTGTGTATCATTGACAAAACACCATGAGCTACTTCTTGCAGACCGTTGCACTGCTCAGAAAACTTCATATCTGCCTGCACAATTACCCCCAGGTCCTTTTCATTCTCTACCACTGTCAGTGTAGTACCACACAGTTGATACTTTACTCTGGGGGTTACTGCTTTCCATGTGCAGTCCTTTACATTTGTCAATGTTAAACTTCAGTTGCCACCTCTCAGCCCATCTGCTCAACTTTTCTAGATCCTGTCGCTGCAGCGTACTGTCATTAACAACCCTGCCGACCTTCGTAACCTTTGCAAAACGTGGACATTAGCATTAGCATTAGTAGAGGCATATGATGCAAGAAAGCAAGCTTATTCAGCATCAGCCAAAAAAAAACCCCACTCCCATTTCACCCCTCTATTCGTTCGAAATACCTGTCCAGTTGAGCTTTAAATTTGTTTAGGCTATCAACTTCAACAACAAGTGATGGAAGTCGGTTCCACCAACCAACCACCCGCTGGCCAAAGGCAAATTTCCGCACATCTATCCGACATCCGTCCTTCCTCAATTTGAATTTATGCCCTCTGAGGTGATTATTCTGAGCAAGATGAAGAATCCCATTGGCATTGAGCATGCTCAAACCATTCAAAGCCTTATACACCTCTATCAGATCACCTCGCCGGTGCCTAGTCTCCAGACTCTGTAATTTGCAAAACTTAAGCCTTTCTTCGTAAGAGCAACCCTTTGTTCCATTCACTAATCTTGTTGCCCTTCTCTGTACTCGTTCCAGCATCTCTACATCCTTCTTGAAATGAGGCCTCCAGACCTGTATACAGTACTCAAGATGTGGCCTAACCATTGCCTTATACAAGGGAATAATCACCTCCTTATCCCTGCTAGAAAAATTCCTGTATATCATTGACAAGACACCATGAGCTACTCTTGCAGCTCGTCTGCACTGCTCAGAGAACTTCATATCTGCCTGCACAATTACCCCCAGGTCCTTTTCATTCTCCACCACTGTCAGTGTAGTACCGCAGAGTTGATACGTTGCTCTGGGATTACTGTTTCCCATATGTAGTACTTTACATTTGTCAATGTTAAACTTCATTTGCCACCTCTCAGCCCATCTGTTCAACCTTTCCAGATCCTGTTGCAGCAGCATAGCGTCAGTAGTGTCCTTAACGACCCTGCCAACCTTTGTATCATCTGCAAACTTGGACATTAAACTTGATATCCCATCATCAATATCATTCATAAACACCGATATATGAATACAGAAAACAACAATGAACCCTGGAGGAATCCATTAATAACATTAGTCCATTGTCTGTAGTCCAGTGGTAGTCCATTGATTACCACTCTGTCTTCTCCTGCTGGACCATCCCTTTATCCATAGCAGCAGACTTGCTTGGGCTAAAACACATGTTTCGTGGATAAGAGAGCAATGGGACACCGTCAAAAATTTTCTGACAAATCGAAATTAAACCTGCAATTTTTTTTTTTTATTATAATTAGTGGGTTTGGTTTTTTTTTTTTTTTTTTTGCGGATTCTATGGCTTCCCCCCCCCCCATTCGCCGGTTTGTCATCTTGTGGTGAGGTAAGCGCCATCGCCGGCCGTTTGTGTGTAGTTGGAATATGTGAAGGTGTGATTTTTTTTTTTTTTTTTTTATTGTTGCTATGTTGAGTGGCCGACGTCAGGCGATTGCCTCCTGTCTCAACAGCTCTGGTTGCACAGAGGCAGGCCAGATTCATTTTTTAGCTCCTGCTGGGCGTCCCCAGAACTGATGGTCTGGGGAAGCCCGTGGAAATATAGGAAAGGAGAGTGGATGTATAGCAGGGAGAAGATAGGGAGGGGGGGACTGGGGATACAGTGATAGAAAGATTGGGATTACAATTAGAGGCATCCCCATAGAAGTAGGAAAGAGGAGTTGTTAGTTAAAGCGATAGAGTACAGCACTTGACAGAAGGTCCAGGAATCCCACCCTCAGTAGGGATCAGCAGGCAGCAAAGATCCCACCCCTCAGTAGGGGTTGCAGCCAAGCAAAGATTCCACCCCAGGTGGGGTCAGCAATAAAGATTTCACCCCTTGGTAGGGAACAGCAGCTTAGATCCTGCACCAGGCAGTGGTCGGCACAGAGGATCAGGGTCTGCAGTGTTTTCTGCCAAGGTGTGGTTCTGTAGGCCAAGTGAAGTGTCCATCACTGAATATCACTATGAATGAAGTTAGGTAAGTCACGGTTGAAGGATTGGTCCCATTAATGTGTCTCAATCTGATCTTGTTAGAGTTTACATGTCAAGATGTCATTAGTGCTGTCCTTGAATAATAGTTGTCATACGCTTGAAGAGGGCATTAGCATACCTGCAGAAGACTGCATAGTTAGAATGATTTGCAATTAATTCCGGTCTTCATCTTGGGTGTAGCAGCCAGTCTCAATTTCAGGTTGTGTCTGGATGTTCACGTACAGGTGGCAGTCATACATCAGGTGGCCCCAAGATTCCCTGTTTCCGCAGGTGCAATCTGGGGTATGCTGCAGAGTTTTTCATTGAAGCTACCATGGCTCGTTAACAAGAATAGGGCATGGAGCCCTGGAGCGAACCATTTAGTGTGGTTTTTGCTGTTCTCAGCTACCTCTGGTAGGAATTTACTGGTAATTGTTCCGTGCTGTGTATTGTTCGATTTCTCCTGCCACCTGGAGACTAACAGCATTCTTATTCTATTCAGATCTTGTTTAGCAGGAATGGTGAGGTATATCTGGATGTTGTGAGCATTTTCCTGGATGTTCCTTTTGCGGAGAAATTTTATCTGGTGATAAACAACTTCCATATCAGGGGGAATCTTGCCGGTAAGGATCTGGAGTGTAAAGGTGGAGGTTGTTCTGCAGGTGCTGGTAATTGCTAGGAGGGCAACCCTTTGAGCCTGTAGTAGTTGATTTCTCAAAGCCTGTATGTTGACTCTGTGCGGCTGGGAAGCGATATGTCAGAAGACGAAAATCGGAGGCATACCATCCTGACTGCATAACACCGACTGTAAAGTTCCCTGCCGGTCAGATGGTTTGGGGATGCATAACAAGCAAGGGGATAGGGCCAGTTAAGTTTATTGACGGAACAGTGAACGCAGAAACCTACACTGCTATCGTGGAGGTTTGTTTGTTTGTTATTTGGTTTTTAGGAGCATTAGCAAGGCCATATTGCTCCGGGGATATGCGGTAGTCATTCCCTGACTTTTCCGCATCTTCCGTATTTGGTGGTCACAGGCTCGAACCCCGGTCTAATCAAGAAGCGTGTGCCACGCAATGCTGCTCCTGCCCACCTTGCTAAGGAAGCGCCCTATCTTGGAGGAGCCTGAAACCCCTTATTAGGGATCACCACACAGACGTCCAAAACTGCATTTTTCAACAGGACTCAGCACCTTTCCACACAGCAAAATTGATGTTTTATGCTATTTAGATTTAATAAATAATGAGTCTGTCTTCTTGTCTCAAAACATACTCACCAATGTTTATCCTCGTTTTTCTCCATTAAGATGCAGTCATACCTCAGAAATGCTGGCATTACGGTGTTGGACTGGCCAGGCAACAGTCTACATTTGAACCCTATTGAAAATTGCTGGTACATAAGGTCGCTTAAAATTGCTCAGAAGAAGCTAACAAGTAAGATTCAGCTGTAGGAGAGCATTGTAAGGGTGTGTGTGTGTGTGTGTGTGTGTGTGGTACCACGAAATTGGGCAACGTATATCCAGAAGTTGATTAACTCTATGCCAGATCGTTGCAAGGCAGTAATTGCAGCTCGAGGAGGAACAACAAAATATTGAGGACTTATTATCTGATTTATAGTAAATAATACTATTACGTTTCAGTTTATACACGTAAATGCAATAAAATGTATGTTTGGTTGTCCCGATTTCCATTTTTTCTCATATTTCCATTAATTACGCATTTTACCCTTTGGGAAGATATTTATGGCAATTAGGTATATCAGGTGGAGTCTTTTTACTGGATTTCATTCACAGAGATCCCATCTAACAAATGCATTTCGAACATTTCTGCAACCCACAATGCAGTGTAAAACATTTGCAAAATTCACATGTGATGCAGTTTTTTTGTCCACCGCTGTAACTCCGTTGACCGTATATTTAGATTTAAAAAGCTGGAGGTGCTGCCCCTCCACTTCCAGTTTTTTAAACCAACGAGCCGCCCCTACAAAGAATAATCACCTTCTCCCTACTAACAAAACTCCTATATATCCTTGACAAAATCCCACGACCTGCTGCTCTGGCCGCAGTGCTCAGATTTAATGACACCTATGGCCATGTATCGGAAACGCTTTTTTTCCCTTCTTCCCCCCCCCGTAATTTATATTTCTGAATCAATTACAACATTAAATCAAATTGAGGCAATAGGATGATTGCAGATCTATGCGCGGAAGTTTGTCTCAAGCCAGAGAGAGTAGCTGATTGTTGGAAAACTTCCGTCTGTTGTTGAGGAAGTGGGAGTTTTTTTTTTTTTTTGGCTGATGCTTGCATCCTTTTCCACTACTAATACCAGATAACGACTGTCACTTTTTTTATTATTATAATTTATCTTCAATTTTCAGCATACGCACGGTATTAAAGTACTATAGCAGTGTTTCCCAGCCTTTTTCGAGTCGCGACCCCCTTTTATAATAGCAAGTAACCTGCGACCACGGCCACATTTGCATAAAAAGGCATTTTTAATAGGGTAAAGAAAACACATTAAAAATTGATTTTTAAGAATACAATTCTAACTTATTATTTAATTAACCTAAATTTAACGCGATGGTTGTACTTGCATCTGGGCAACCGGCTTCAAAATTCGCGGTTGACGCCAGGTTGTTAAAGCCAACCTGGCGTCATCCTCAACATTCAAATCTGTTTCTTGCCTTTGCTAAAATCCACTCTAGCGGAGATATGTAGAGGCAAATGGAAGTAAAACTCGGATGGCAAGCATGATGACATTTGGATATGACTGATACACCAGAACTGAGTCAGCAATTTTTCATAAAACAAATTACGTGCCGAGGTATCGTTCCGCAGATCTAAGAATTCATCCTGTACTTCATCGGGAATGCTGGCTACATTCAGGGAGGCAGAGAATGGGTTTCGTACCAGTGCAGCTTCTTCTGTAATCTCAGGTAAGTACCACTGAAATTCCTTTTCAAGAGATTCAAGGTGCCCAGTAATTTCCTCCCTTCTGATTCTCATCCAGTTCACCTTCAGATTCTTCTACCACACTGCAGAGTTTTTCAAACATGGCAATGTTTCCGAGATTTACTTTCCGACGCCAGTTTTGCAGCTTGTTTACAAATGCCTGAAGATTGTCATGAAATTGGATAATGTGTGTTTCCTTTCCCTGAAGTTTCAGGTTCAGTTTATTTAGCTGGTCTGAAATGTCTGCTAAGTAAGCAACTCTTTTCTTCCAAGCTTCATCATTAAAGTAAGCCCCAAGGTCATGTTTCCCTTGCACTTCCAGGAACAACTTGATTTCATCTTTCAACTTAAAGACACGATTGACAACATTTCATTTCGACAACCAGCGTACAGCAGTGTAGAAAAGAAGAACCTCGTGATCAGAATTCATGTCTTTACAGAATTCTTTAAACAGACGGGTGTTGAGGATTTGATGTAATTCACAATTTTGATCAGAGAATCAAGTATCTCTTTCAGAGGAGCTGGAAGAGTCTAACTGGCAAGAGCATATCGGTGAATCATGCAGTGAATGCCCTTTGCTTGTGCAGAAAGTTCTTTCGCTTTTGTCTGAAAGCCCGTCTTTGACCCTAGCACAGCTGGTGCTTCATCTGCACAAACCCCACAGACGTTTTTCCACAGTAGTCCTTCAGTTTCAAAAAAGGTATTTATCTTCTTCATAATACCTCCACCTTTTGTAGTAGTTTCAAGTGCACTACAAAACAGGAACTCTTCTTTGATGTCATCTGAATGAATATATTTCACGAAGACAAGTCCGTTTATTCATCAACTTGAAAAGAAAAACAATGGAGAGACTGATTTCATTCAAACCTGCTCTTTCACGTCTACGGACATATCTAAAATGCGCCTCTCAATAACGTTATTAGATAGAGATATTTGTCGCATCTTTATCTCGCTGGCTTCCCCAAGAATTAACTTAATCTTCAACATGCCGGGTTTGATGACCGTTTCTCCAATCGTGTAAATTTTTTTTTTTTTTTTTTTGTTTGGCAATTTCCAACGAGACTTCATATGATTCTTACACTGCTGCTGTGCTCTGTTGCTGAAAACTTCCTGTAGGATCAAGTCTCTGAGGTCTGAGACCAGTTTCATGGCGTCGAATCCTTTTCAGTATGTTCTGAATGCTTTGTCTCTCTAAGTGATGTTTCAGTTTTGAAGGTTTCATAGATTCAGCACCGAGAACGACATTGCACAAAACACACTGTGGCTTCTCTATGCCATTGCTGATCAAGGTGGTAAAGCCAAATTTTAGATAGTCTTCTGAATATTTACGTTTTTTCTCCATGAGTACGGATTTAGTATGGACTGATGACAACCTACTGATGCTCTTTAAATTTTAGAAAGTGCAAGCAGTAGCTAACCCACATTCGACAACGAGTGGCTGGTTTCTATCACGGAGCCAACTAAAGGTGGTTGACTATTGGCGAACTAAGTTCGCGCCAGTTTGCATTAGACGGCCCATCGCGGACATTATTGAATTACATCATTGCAAACATGGCGACGTCAGCAAAACATACGGGGTGAACTTCAACTGCGTTAAGAGAGAAACTCACCTTCAATCGACGGTCCGTATTCGACAGTCTTATTCACACATCGAGACACCGATTAAAATTGAATTTTGATATTGAATTTTGCATCATAGTGAATATTTTTTTCAGTTATTATTTGTAACATAGAATTTTATTCTAATGATAACACTGCATTTGTATATTTTATTTTTAGGGAGTAATCAAGGTCCTCCGCGGTGGAAATTTGAAAAAAATATTAAAGGCCCGCCATAGCAAATAATTAAAATAATATAAAATGTTTAATATGTATGAACACGGCGGGCTTTTAATATTTCTTAAGTATCCGCTGCGGTGGACCTGGAGTCACTTACTTTCATTCATCAAAAATTAGTGTTACAGCCACTAGCAAAATATTGCAGTGTAGCTATATTGAAATAAGTGTTGAAAACCTTCGTGGTGAAATTTCCTATAAAAATAACTGCAACTAAAAGTAACCGCGGCGATCCCCAAGGGGGTCGCAAAGTGTTTTCTGAGGAGTTGGGAACCCGGGTACTATAGGTTCTAATACCTTTCGTGTTTGGAGTTTTCATTAAAAAAAAAAAAAAAAAAAAAAGATATTTTCCACTCTGCACCTACAATAAATCGATGCCTGCAGCCAGGGCCACATTCGCCATACCCTGGTTACGCCTTTGAAAATCCGTCAGATTAAATGGAATTTCTGCTACTGTTATCAATGTTAATCGCATCAATATTCAAGGGCTTGCCTATACTCTCATCGAGGCAAGAGTCCATACATCCCAACCAACGGTTCTTTGCAACAGTAGAGTGGATAGCCTGCCTCCTTGTAAGAGGGACAGGAACTGTCCAGCGGCTCTCCTCTGTTCTGCCGTTCGATGGGATCTTCATTGGTTATTATTGCTCTATTTTCATGCTGATGCCTGGGTGCTCTTTATCTTTGTGTAGAATCATTAGGTCACTTGCCTTGTGTTCTTTCAGACCTCAACCACCCAACCTTATAGGAGCCTTAATTAATTGACTCCTGGATATCCCAGAAGTGAGAAGGTTATTCTGACATCAAGAACCCCCTTCCTTTGGTCTGGACCTCTTCCTAAATGGCTATTCTGTAGGTCAACACTGATCACATGCTTTTTCACTTTCTATCTTTTCCTCAATCCACTCATGGATTTCCTTAACCCTTCTGAAGGGTTCCCTCCATACTATAGGCCTCTATGGTATACTTTCGCAGAGAGATTCCTCTGCTAATATCCCTGTCTTCCTCTTTTATCTAAACTCTTCCATTCTCAAGGGTTTGCCTATACTCTCATCGAGGGAAGAGTCCATGCATCCCAACCAGCGGTTCTTTGCAACAGTAGAATGGATGGCCTGCCTCCTTGTGAGAGGGACAGGAACTATCCAGCAGCTCTCCTGGTGACTGCAGTTAGATGGCTGCTAAGAGGCAAGTCACTACACTAAGCACAAAACAGTCACAATTGGCTTAGCAACGTCCATGGTGAGCTTTGCTGTAAATAAAGAATGTTTTATGTGCAGATATGCAGGCATCCAGATATTAATGGTAGGGGTGTGTGTGTGTGTGTGTGTTCAATGTCACAATAGTAAGCTGAAGAAAGGCAAAGAACAACATGTTGAATTATTTTCAACTCTATGTTACTAAGTTTGAAATAATTCAACGCACGGAGTTTTCAGCCTATACAGACAGAGAGAGAAGTTTTTCCATGAATTTGGCAGAAAAGTTAATTTCAAATGGTACAGAACAATAAATGGGGCTGAAATTTTGCAGAAAAAGCCAGGCTCCAAATTCCACAGGTCTTACAGGAGAATAATAAATAAAAATTTCTATTTATTGTCTAGACGACAAAGATCAAAGAATTTACAAATTCATCGCGACTACACACATATGAATTATAATGACGCTGCTCATTTTGACGCAATCAAAATGAGCAGCGCAATTTTTTTGTTAGAGCGTGCGGACTCGAACCTGCAGTCTCCTTACTTGTAATTATTAATAATTAATAATGATATTATTATTATTTTAATGTTCCCTGTGCGTTACCCAAATTCGTATGTCTGTGTATTGTGTCCGCAGGAGTGCGCATTCACGGGCCGATTTGCATGTGGTGCGGGCTGAAAAGTCTCGAATAAATCACGGGAAACCCTACTCCAGTGGTTTTCAACCGGGATGCCGCGGCATCTTAGGCTGCCGCAACAACATTCCAGGGGTGCCACGTATTTTGGGTTTAAGTTACTTATTATTGTTTAATTTATGTTTATTCCATTATAAAAAGGTGTACAGTATCTTTTTAATTATGTGGTGATCTATAATTGATGTTTACTTAGTGCCTCTATATAAAGAATAAAATTATATACTGTGTGTGTGTGTGTGTGTGTGTGTGTATATATATATATATATATAGAAAAAATTTGTATTATGAAATGTAATTTTTATAATTATATTAGATATCATATGACATATACGTATATATATATATATATATATATATATATATATATATATATATATATATATATATATATATAGATAGAGAGTAGGGGTGCCGCAATATAAAATAAATTACTTTAGGGGTGCCGTTATTAAGAAAAAAAAAGGATGAAAACCACTGCCCTACTCCCTCCACCTGAGATCGGCTAACTACAGTCTATATTGAAGAGAACTTTAAAAATTCCACCAGTGTCGACGGAACTCGAAACAAGACATCTTCAAACGAGTGACAAGTGGTCAAACTACTAACTACACTGTCAGAAGGACAACTGCAAATGGTAATAAAACATCAGAAGGGCACAGAAAAAGAAAACATATGGAAATCGTCAAGACTTCATCCTAAATACATATAACGACTTAGATTTTACAAACGTAACATAATTAATTAATACATAACTTGATACGGAAGTTATATAAACGGAACTCGTAGATAATACTCGATACTGAAAAATAAATATATAGCGTTATAACTGTGTTGGGATGTAATTTTGAACTGAAATTGAAATTTTATTGAAATTAAATCGAAATCATGACAAAGACCAGAGCAGCAAAGCAAAAGACTCAAGCTAATGGGAGTACTGTGGCTCAGGGGAGAACAGAGGGGGGGGAAGTTGCCCCTGAATCACAGCCTTTTAAAATGCATTGCTTGCTTGATGTTTGTGGATCAATCGGATACGGGACATGATATGCCAAGGGGGATGTCTTTGTGTGTGCGCGATGTAAGGAGTGTAAAGAAATCAGACGCAAACTCAGCGTTGTTAGGACCTATATGAGAGCTTGAAGGACAGGGTGGATGACCTCGAAGATCTAAATTGAGGGGCCCATCAAGCTTTCAGCTGCCCACATCAACGCCAGAGCTTGCACTTGGTTATCACGCAACACAGCGGCAACCCCCAAGGCAGAATGCGCTGGTCCCACAGGAACTAGTAGTGGTTGGTGACTATTGTCAGGGAAACGGGGAACATGGTAGCTAAAAAGGATAGGTGGAAGAGGACCAGGGTATGTCTGCCAGAGGCAAAGGTTGAGGACGTTGTAGAGCGGATATCATCTTTCAAGGGCACAAAAGGTGATACAGTTGTACACGTTGGCACTAATGATATTAAGAGTAGGAGACAAGTACAGGTCACGGTTGAAAAAAAGCCGTGAATTAGGGTTGAATTTGAAAGTGTCTGCAATTCTGGCCAGACACGATAGGAGGGAGTATATGATGAGAGCCCTGTCGATCAATTCGGCCCTGGAAAGATTGTGCAAGGCTCAAGGGATATGCAGGGTATTTCAGAGACTGCTGGGAGTTATTGCCGTACAAGTAAACACATGGGTTGTGTTAGGGTAGCTAAGAATAGGAACAGGTGCATATATACTTGCGTGTACACCAATGCTAGGAGTTTAGTAAATAAATTTGATGAATTTGAGGTATTGCTCAAAACATCAAAGGCAGATATTGTGGGGATTTCAGAGACGTGGTGTCACACAGATAGAAGGAATGCAGAACTGGAATTTGGGGAGTACAGCGTCTACAGAAAGGATAGACAGGATAGGAAGGGAGGAGGGGTTATGCTATTAGTTAAGAAACACATAAAATCCAAGGAAGTGAAGCCAGTCGTCATCGCTGGACAGTGCAGTGTCAAGTCAGTTTGGTGTGACATAAACATTGGGAAATCAAAATTGAGAGTAGGAGTGTGCTATAGGACTAATTACTCTGATGAGTATAATAAGAAACTGTACAGTGAAATAGAGTAGGCCAGTAAATCACAGAGTCTTATAATGGGGGATTTTAATTTCCCAGATATTGATTGGAATTTGTGGGTTGGTCACTCACACACTGGCAAGGCTTTTGTGGATTTATTGGATGATTGTTTTCTACATCAGCATGTTCGGGAGGCAACTAGAGGGAGTAATACTCTTGATGTGATTATCAGTAGTGATTCCTCATGCATTAAGAATCTGCAGATAAAAGAACCACTAGGTGGCAGTGATCACAGTGTGCTGAAGTGGGATTTACTCAGATGTAACTACCATCATGGGTCAAGGGAAGAGTTTTTGCTTTCGTAAAGGCGGCTACGATGGTCTGAGAGAGTATTTAAATTCTATACGGTGGGACCATCTGAAGATGTTACCAACATCAAATTCAAAATGGGAAGCATTCAAAGAACTTATCTTGGAAGCTCCTAGGCTTTACATACCAAATAAGAAATATTGTTTAAGGTTTAGGCCTAAATGGATGTCAGATCAACTAATGAGACATATGGCAGAGAAGAAAAATGCATGGGATACATACAAATTAACACATGACACAGAAGCCTATGATAGATACAAGTTGATATGCAACCAAGTTACAAAGGAGGTTAGGCAGGCGAAGGCAGATTACGAGAAATCCTTGGCAAGGGATGCAAAGAAAAACAGCAAAGAGTTCTTTACTTATGTAAACTCTAGAAGGAAGGGGATGAATCAGATTGGTCCACTTGATATTGATGGGTCAAGTGTTGATGATCCTGCTCAGGTAGCTAACAAACTAAATGAATATTTTGCATCGACATTCACACATGAGGAGTTATTCAGCGAGGGGAATGCCAGAGGTGTATTCAACTCTAGCAGTAAGCTACAGAATCTTGAAATAACTGGGAGTAAAGTGGAGGAGAAACTGTTGAAGATAAACACAAGAAAGGCACCCGGGGTGGATGGGATCTATCCAGTTATATTAAAGGAGGCAGCAAAGGAAGTAAGCAAACCCTTAGCCATAATTATGAGAGCTTCCTTGGACTCAGGGGAGGTACCCATAGACTGGAAATGTGCAAATGTGACCCCAATTCACAAAGGAGGATCAAAGGCTGACACAAGTAATTATAGACCTGTGAGCTTAACTTCTGTTCCAGGAAAGTTAATGGAGGCACTGGTTAAAGAAGCACTGCAGGATCATTTAGACAAGACTTCAGTTATAGCTCAGACACAGCATGGTTTTGTTAAGGGGAAGTCTTGCCTGACCAACTTGATTGGATACTATGATGCAGTCACAAAAGAACTGGATGCAGGGAATAACTTTGATATTATATACTTGGATCTTAGAAAGGCTTTTGATACTGTTGCACATGGAAGACTGCTACACAAATTGGAGCAGTGTGACATTGGAGGCAAACTGCTGCTATGGATAAAGGGGTGGTTGAGGGGGAGAAGACAGAGAGTGGTAATCAATGGACACTGCTCATCGTGGACTGATGTTATTAGTGGAGTCCCTCAGGGCTCAGTGTTGGGTCCATTATTGTTTTCTGTATTTATAAATGATATTGATGATGGTATATCGGGCTTAATGTCCAAGTTTGCAGACGATACAAAGGTTGGCAGGGTTGTCAAGGACACTACTGACACTATGCTGCTGCAACAGGATCTGGAAAGGTTGAGCAGATGGGCTGAGAGGTGGCAAATGAAGTTTAACATTGACAAATGTAAATTACTACATATGGGGAAACAGTAACCCCAGAGCAACGTATGAACTCTGTGGTAGAGAATGAAAAGGACCTGGGGGTAATTGTGCAGGCAGATATGAAGTTTTCTGACCAGTGCAGACGGGCTGCAAGAGTAGCTCATGATGTCTTGTCAATGATATACAGGAATTTTTCTAGCAGGGATAAGGAGGTGATTATTCCCTTGTATAAGGCAATGGTCAGGCCACACCTTGAACACTGTATACAGGTCTGGAGGCCGCATTTCAAGAAGGATGTAGAGCTGCTGGAACGAGTACAGAGAAGGGCAACAAGATTAGTGAATGGAACAAAGGGTTGCTCTTACGAAGAAAAGCTTAAGTTTTGCAAATTACAGTGTCTGGAGACTAGGCACCGGCGAGGTGATAGAGGTGTATAAAACCTTGAATGGTTTGAGCATGCTCAATGCCGATGGGATCCTTCCTCAGAATAATCACCTGAGAGGGCATAAATTCAAATTGAGGAAAGACAGATGTAGGATAGATGTGCGGAAATTTGCCTTTAGCCAGCGGGTAGTTGGTTGGTGGAACAGACTTCCATCCCTTGTTGTGGAAGTTGATAGCCTAAATAAATTTAAGGCTCAGCTGGACAGGTATTTCGAACGAACGGAGGGGTGAAATGGAAGTGTTTTTTTTTTTTTTTTTTTTGACTGATGCTGCATAAGCTTGCCTTCTTGCATCATATGCCTCTACTAATGCTAAATGTGCGTGCGCGCGGGACACACATTTACACTTCATCCTAAATGTGTGTGCTGCAAATTGCTTGACCACTCGACCATGATATGCAGATTTTATGCTTTTGTATAAAATTTTATATCATAAAATCACTGCTTGCTCTCCCCCTCCCTGGAAGCTCTACAAAATAAAATAAAAAAATATATATCTCTCGAGAATTTTAAATATACCCTCGGCGTAAGAAATCACTATCAGCAGTGTTTGCCTATGCGCCAAGCAGTGAAATACGATTCGTGGCCTATGCACAAACAAGAAAGGACAAATAAACAAACAATTTCACATTTTCTTTTAACTAAATTATGACAAATGCTCCTTTTCTTTCTGAATCCTAAATATTTTTTTTAGCATTTTCTTAAGTTGTTAAGCTGAGCAGTGGAAATTTAGTTGTACAATACAATGACTAATACACGGCTCCCTTTGTAAAGTGAATCAGCTAAAAGCTCAATTTCTTGGCTGAACGTATCTTAACTGACTCATCAACACAATATAACAGGGTTTTTAACTTTGCCAATTCTGTGAATAAACCAAGTATTTCTGAAGCTGACCTAAGTACTTAGTAACGCATTAGCTGTTTAATGAGAAACACCGAAAATCCCAAAGAAACGGTTAACAGCAATAAGCATACACTCATTTTAAAATACATTCATTAAATTTAAAAAAAAAAAAAAATTATATTTTGATATATACATTTATTCCTTTTGGGAAGTTGTTTGAATACTGTACTAGAATTCAGTTGTACAACACATTACAGAGGGTTTTGTTTTTTTTTTTGTTTTTTTATGTGTGTGAGAGGAATATAAAAAAAATTCGAATGATCACGATTAATGTTTTTTTTTTGACAAAAATGTCTTTTCTGAAGAGAAGTGTGTAAAGTGTTTGGGGTCAAACGGTACCAGGGGTTTCCCCCATCTCCGCGTAGTTTACATTGTCAGGTGATACAATACGCTGTAAAGGCCAGAGATTTAAAACTTTGTGGATAATGTTTAAGTGTGGTGTTGTGTATCGTTGTTCCTGAAGAAAAGTGTGTGGAGAACTGCCACGATTATTTTCAAGAATCCTCTGCGCCATAAGTGCACCAATAGCTGAAAGCCGAACGCCTGGTTCGCCGTTGTTGTGGAAGAACAAATTCACGAAAAGTGATCGTTTTTTTTTTTTTTTTTTTTAAATCGTATGATGTGAACAATACACGAAGGAACCAGTTTTTTCCTGCTTCGTTCGTGTATCGTGGCCGTGAGATCCAACCGGATAGTGCGGCGCCACCGTGATATCCAAGCCCGAGGCGGGATTCGAACCCGCGACCTTTGGGCTGCCAGGCAGGCACTTTACCCACCCGGCTAGCCCGATCGGCTAAGTCATCAGTAATGCTTCAGATCAGTACTCCGCAACCTTTTCCTTCCCAAAGCGCACACTTCAATGCTCTTCCGAGTTTCGCGGCAGATTATATAAATATCTATGTTGTCGTCATGTAAATGAAGGAAGGTTGTTGTTGTTTGAGAGCTATTGGCTCAAGAGCAGCTTAGACTATAATGCGCCTAGTCTAGGTTAGAGAGTTTCATATTTCGACATTTTTCATTTTTCTTGATGTTCTTTAGAAGGAAGCCAAGATTGTTTTATAATTACATAGCTTTTTCGTAAATGTTATACTATTAGTTTTTATATGTTTTGGTAGTATCCGATTAACTTAAGGAACAAGAAAACTTCGTTAATATTTGGCCGGTCATCTAAAATTGTTTTTAAGTATTAGGTTGTTTTGTGCATTCATTATTGTTTGAAAGGCTCTTATACGTTCTCTGTTAAATCTTGGACAGTTCACCATGAAGTGATGTACAGTGAGCAGAACTCACTGTACTGAACTCACTGTATTGGCACTGAGGAGGGTTTTCATCTCTGAGTAGGTAAGAATGAGTCATATAGGTATGTCTGATTCGCAATCGAGCAAGGATCACTTCTTCGTGTCTGTCGAATCGGCTGCTAGTAGTCCGTGGTCAAAGTGTTTGTTTAATTACAGGAAGTTTGTTGTTAGTTTGATCTTGCCAGCGTTGTTGCTATTGCTTTGGTGGATTAATGACTTATAATCGGTATATGATATTGAGCGAAAGGCGTAGTCAGAGGTAGCAGCTTCTCTTGCCGTTTTGTCAGCTCTTTCATTTCCAGTTATTCCTGTGTGGCCTGGGATCTAGCAAAATCTGATCTTGTGATTACTTTGTAACAGTTTTGATACACTGAATATTGGATCTGTTGTAAAAGTGGGTGTGTGTTGTTATTAGCATTCTGTAAGGCAATGACAGACCTAA
This sequence comes from Mastigoproctus giganteus, assembly GCF_048544385.1. Classification (NCBI taxonomy): domain Eukaryota; kingdom Metazoa; phylum Arthropoda; class Arachnida; order Uropygi; family Thelyphonidae; genus Mastigoproctus; species Mastigoproctus giganteus. The sequence continues at coordinate 142,501,130 of NC_143575.1, forward strand.
GCGAGTCAGTGAAAATTATGCCGACTGCTATCTGTTTATGTTTAATTTTGTTTACGGCCGTCAAAATGGCTTGTAATGCGGCTGTAAAGACACTACATTCTTTTGGGAGTTGTTGGGTAACAGTACAGTCTTCGAAGTGAATCGCAGCTCCTATACAGGTTTCTGTTTTTGACCTATCTGTGTATATGAAAGTGTGATGTTCATATTGTTCTTTGTATGCTGCATCTAGCTGCTGGTAGTTTGTTCTCGGGAGAGGTAGTGCTAAGCACGTACTCCTGAGGTACGCCCTCTTCTTCGGTGAAGACTTTTGAAAGAGCATTCAGCAACCTAACTTGAAATGACCTGTGGCATAAGAAATTTTGAATATATTTAGGAAGATAAATAAATGTCCACGTAATACAAAGTGATATAGGTTTTGGATAATTTCATAACACCATTGTAAGCTTTTTCTATATCGAAACAGAACATTACATGATGATCTTTTCGGATAAATATATTCCGCACCCTGTTTTCTAATTTGATAAGTAAATCTAGTGTCGAACGATTTTTCCTGAAACCATGCTGTGCTGGATTGAGAAGGTTATTTCTGTTCAAAAACCATGTTAGACGAGCATTGATAATTTTCTCCATAATTTTTCCCAGGCAACTTGTTAGAGCTATTGGACGGTAGTTGCGTGGGTCAGAGAGGTCTTTTCCCGGTTTTGGGAAAGCAAGAATTATTGCATGACGCCAACTGTCTGGAAATTGGTTTTCTAGGAAGATTCTGTTATATAGTTCTAGTACTGCCATTTGGGATGGATCATCGAGTTGCTTTAACGTCATATAGTGAATTTGGTCTGGTCCTACAGCACTTTGCTTTGTCTGTGATAGAGCATGTTTCAATTCATAGAATGTTAAAAAGGTAGGTTGTACGCTTCATCATTTCTTGTGGAAAAATTCAGTTTGTCTTTCTATTCTTGCCTTATATATTTGAAAACTGGGAGTATATGAGGTGGTCGCTGATATTCTGGCAAAGGTTTCGCCCAGTGCATTTGCTATTTCTGACGGCTCTGCAGTGACTTGTCCATTCCAGTTTAGGATGGGAGTTCGAGTAATCTGGTATTTGTCATTCATTTTGTTAATTTTATTCCAGACAGTTTTAGATGGTGTGGAACTTGTTAATGCAGATGCAAATTTTATCCAGGATGCTTTTCTACTGGCTCGCCTAATATATCTGGCTCTTGCCCATGTCCTCTTGAACGATACGAGGTTCTCTAAAGTTGTATATCTTTGAAAATAATTCCAGGATTTGTTTCGCTCTTTCTTAGCCTTCGCACATCCTGCATTCCACCATGATTTTGGATGTGTTGGAAAGTGAGAGGATGTTTTTGGGATAGAGTTTAAACAGCTTGAATTATTTTATTTGTTATATATTGTACTGCTGCATCTAACGGTTTTTGCTTGATAAGTAAACATTTAGTTTTGCAAATAATTTATAAGTTTCCCAATCATTTATTCTTTTTAGTTTCCATCTGGGAGTTTTACGTGACTTGCATGTGGTTCCTAATGCATGGTGATGATTACTGGGTAGTGATCACTGCTGAGAGGATCATTGTGCACTGACTAATCAAGTATTGGAAATAGTATTGGAGAACATACAGACATACAGGTCTATAGCTGTAGTATTTCCTGATGGAAGATGTGTATATGTGCCGTCGTTCAACAAAGTAAAATCATTCTCGTCTATCATTTTTTCAATTTGTTTTTCTCTCCGATCTGCAGTTGTGTTACTCCACACAGGGTTATGCCCGTTGAGGTCGCCTAGTAACTGCCTTACTGTGTCTTCTAAGTCCTGTTGTAATAAATCTTGGTTTGATGGAACATAAATTGTTATTACAGTTATGAGGGATCTAGTGGCTATGCGTACTGCAACTGCTTCAAGGGTTGTGTTTAGTGGGACAATCTGGGAAGGAATGCGAGAATTTACTAGTATTGCCACACCACCATGGGTTGTGCCGCCTGTTACTCTGTCATTTCGATATGCTGTATAGTTCTTTATTAAGGTAGAGTCTTGAGGTCTGAGGTGGGTTTCTTGTAAGCAAAGACATAGCTGTGTATACTGTGCAATCAGATCGTATATATCACCTATGTTAGTGCGGGGTCCGCTACAGTTCCACCAGATTATGGTTTTCATTATTTGGTTTTGGGGAAAAAAAAAAAACCACACACACGGCCATGGCGCTTCCTCACCACAAGATGACAAAGCGGCAAATGGGGGGGAGGGGGGGGTGTAACCCTAGAATCCACAAAAAAAAAAAAAAAACACTAATAATAATAAATTTGGTTTTGGGAGGTTTTCGGACTGTTTCCTAGATGCTGTTTTAAATCTTTCACACGTTGGTTTTTCCTTTTTGGGGAAATATGATTTTCCGATATCCATCTCTTCTTCCGCGAAAATCTCTGATATTGATTCGTCTGCTTGGTTGGTCGCTTCTGTCTCCATTTGTTCAGTTGACTACGTTTTCCTTGAGGAGCTTTCGTTTCTGAGTATTTTACATCGGGAGGCACGGAAAGTGGTGTGTTGGTGAGTTTCTCTTGATATTCTGGCTGGGATGTTGTAAGTAGTGCTCGTGCCCAGTCTGAGACGGACTTCTATGGAGGAATTGTAAAATCTGTTTGGGTTTCTATTGTACGCCGATTCGTTATGACCTGTGTATAGGAAGGTCTGTTTAAAGTAATCGGGAGTACAGTTCTCTTCTTGGTATGTGACAATGTTCCACTTTATACCGTTGAATCTGCTTTTCTCTTTTCCAATATTCACAATTCTTGGAATAGGCAGAATGGTCACCCTTGCAGTTTGGACATTTCGGTTTCTCGGCTGAACCGTTCTGATTGCTGTGCTTCTGAGACCCGCAGTTGGAACAGATGGCAACACCACGGCATGCCATTTGTGAATGACCATACTTTTGGCATTTAAAGCAGCGGAGAGGATTCGGAATGTATGGTTTGATGTTACAGTTTAGATATCTGGCCTTCACAGATGTAGGTGGTTTAGGAATGTTAAACGTCAGTATGATATTTCTGGTTGGAGTAAGTGTCCCAACAAATGTTTTCATTTGAAGCAGTCTTTCTGCATGTTTGGCATTTGCTGTCTCGATCAGAATGTCGCCTCATTTTAGTCGCTTAACATTTTTTGGTGTTCCAGCCACACTTTCTAAACATTTCTGGATAACAAATGGCGATAGTTTTCCTAATGGCGTAGAATGAAAGACAAAAGTAGGTGCATTAAGTGGTGTCATGTCCTTTTTTTTGCCTTTTAGTTGCAATAGTCTCATTGTCCTCATTTTTCCGACTCAAAGGAGTCAGATCTTTGGGATCCGTGGTTGTAATGTTTGAGTCTCATGTTTGCTCCTTTTGGCCATGGGAGTGAGAGCTTTTCCTCCCAGGTTTCCGGCCCTGCCACGGGAGGCAGGAGCGGTGCCACATAGTGACCAAGCAGAAGTAGATTAGTGGTTAGCAGGACTAGAATATAAATAAAAGAAAGGCGTCTTTCCTTTCTTAGGAACCTTTACACCAGCGATTTCTAAATTGGGAGGCGCGGACTAGTGCAAAAGAAGGGGCGAAAAGTTTAACAGAAATGCAATTTTCATAACATAACATATTATGAATCAACAGGGCTTACCTTTATTTTAGATATAGGAAGCTTCTTTTCCAACTCTCCAATTGGACAGGAGAGTTGGAAAAGAAGCTTCCTATATCTAAAATAAAGGTAAGCCCTGTTGATTCATAATATAATAGAATATAGGAAATATCGAGCACTTAATAGCTCTCTAGTATCAAATAACATAACATATATAAATAAAAAAATATATACCTGTACATATAAACTTTCATAACATTAAATTTTATAACCTATTTTTTAAAGCATTTACCGCCGCCTATCTCACTCTAACTTCGATATAAACATTTATTTGGAAAAAAAAATATTATATTTTGCTGAAATGGATCGATGAATTATGATTGATATGATATAATGTAATATATATAATTTAGTGCGAACTATGTATGACATATAGGTAGATTGCATAGTGTAGCATTAGCTGCATGGTTGAAAATATGGTTTCAGCGTTGTGCGATTGTGTTTTTTATTTACTTACTGATAATAATCGTTAGTAATTTAGAAGTTGTAGTTACAGATTCTTATTATTTCATGTAGTATTTATAATTATTGTATTAACATATTAAAAATAAGAAATTGCACAATTATAGATGCTTTACTTCAAGGGAGGCACCGGGAAATTTTTACAGGTCAAGGGAGGCGTGGGCTCGAAAGTTTGAGAACCGCTGCTTTGCACTGATAATTTTCAGCAACTATATGTATATACAATAGAGAATTAACTTTAAACTCTAGATATATATAACACACTCTTTCACTTTAGGAATCGCTCTATAATCGCAGAGAAATCGCCTGATCACTAGAAACGCTTGGCAATCGAGGCTTGATGAAGGAAAGTTGTTCCTTCATTTACAAGCTTCGATCTTATGGTTTGCCAATTGTTTTTTGTAATTTTTCTCTCTTACTGAGAGTGATGGTAGATGGCTCTATCTTCGAACTTCTCCACTAATGCTGGTGATCCCCAAGGTTCAGTTCTTTTCCTCTTCTATATTTAATGACCTCCTTCCATTGACCGGAAATCCTATCCATATTTTTGCTGATGATAGCACATTGCATTCCACTTTGAGAAACCTCGCCCTGCTCAATCAGCTTCAACTTCTCGAATATCCGCTACCGATTCCTTAAATGCCGATCTCCAGGTAATTCTCCAGTGGGGCAAAGACAACTTAGTTGATTTAAATCCTTCTAAAACTCAGTCTTGTCTTATATCTCGCAAAAAAGGATTCTTATCTTTGGTGACACTTCGATTTCTAGGCAAGATGATACGTCTCTTCTGGAGATTACCATGACTTCTAATCTCTCTTGGCACAAGCACATTACAAATATTGCTTCCTCTGCTTTCAAAAAACTTGGTTTTCTCTTTCGCTTTCGGCGTTACTTTTCTTTCAAACAGCTATTCACTCTGTACAAATCACAAATCCGTCCTACCATGGAATATTGTTCCCACATCTGGGGCGGTGCCCCCAAAACCTCTCTCAGGCTTCTAGATTCCATTCAGAAGAGGGCGATTAGGTTAATTAATGACTCATTTCTAACAGAGTCTCTCCACTCGCTGTCTCAGACGTACTGTTTCTGCCGAATGCCTCCTCTACAGATATTTCCATGGGCACTGTTCTTCTGAATTGGCTTCTATAATTCACGCTCTTTCAAAACAGTCCAAACACGTGCCACCACCAGCCAACATCCATTTACTGTCCAACTTCAAACTCACAGAACCAACTTTATCTTCCTCGTTTCTTCATTCAACTGCCGTTTTCTGGAACAACCTTCCTTCGTACGTATTTCCTGAAAATTACAGTCTACAGAAGTTCAAGTCTAATGTAAAAAAATATCTTCTTTCGTCTTCTCAACCTCCAACCCATGCACGGTGCTAAGTACTATAGGTTCTAATACCTCTCGTATTTTGGGATTTTTCATTAAAAAAAAAAATTATTTAAAAATCTCTTACTGCATAATAGGTTTTTACGTAACAAATAGAACCCCAGGGGCTCACATCTGGTGAGCATGGGCTGGATATCATCATTTTTCTCTTTCTTGGCGATTCCTCTCTCTCTCTCTCTCTCTCTCTCTCTCTCTCTCAGAATTTTTTTTCTTTTTTTTTTTTTTTTTTTTTTTTTGCTGGTGCAGCATAAGCCTCAGGCTTCCTTGCACCATATGGCCAATAATATATTACTAGTAATATTATCAAGCAAAAACTGTTTTGTAGAATCAACTGAAGTGAGAGTAGAAGAGGAAAAAAAAGCAACTGGTATAATATTAACCAAAAAAATTTATTTATTTTCGCAGATATAAAAGTGTGTCACTAATGTGAGACATTTGAACCTGTTTTAAACGAACATTAATAATATTATTTGTTTCTATATGAGAGAGAGAGAGAGAGAGAGAGAGAGAGAGAGAGAGAGAGAGAGAGAGAGAGAGAGAGAGAGAGAGAGAGAGTGTTCATGATCCAGTAAACAGGATATTTTTTCGGGTTTTTTTATTTATTTATTTTTTTTTTTATCAACATTAATGTTGAATGGCTGAATTCGAAGATGTATGTAGTTAAAAATGGTAGTAAAAATATTAATAGCGTAATCGGATATTGGAGGATACTCTTCATTAACATCAATCCAAAAAAAAAAACATCCAAAGTGATTTCAACAAACTTAATTTGTCGAGTTCTATCGTTCTTCAAATCAGCAAATTTCTCTTTCATTTTTAGGGAAAGCATTTCGACAGAAATTTTGACAGATGGTGCATAGGAATTGCCAATCCAATCATACTGTTTCGCTTTCGTTGATGGAAAATAATGAAAAATATAGCATGTTCAAACGTTTTTCAGCAAAATCTAATATTTCTGATCTTGCATCTGGTGTGATAGCTTCATTTTTGTGACTACATTTCTAATGATCCAAGTTTAAAATTTTTGTGCCAAAGTTCTAGTTTTATCCTTAAACCCCTTTAATTTGTCCAAACACATTAAAAGATTTTATTCAGAGCCTTGCATTTTTTTTATTAAATTCATTAAGAGATACTCAGATACGTCTCCTATGTAAGCAAGTTTAGCCAACCAAAAGTTATTTTCAAGGATTTTAAAAAAATGAGGCTCGTTATAATTTAAAAATTGTTTGATTTCATTACGAAGCTCGTATAATCAAGACAAAACTTCCTGCAGGAAACCCAGCAAACTTCTGTGTGGAAAAGTAAGTAATGATGTTCTGATCCCAATCCTTTACAAAGTGCTTCGAATAAGCGAATGTTAGTGGCCCTTGATTTCAGAGAATTAACAATTTTGATACATTCAATCAAAGTCGTACCAAGGTGCTCTGGAATGGTTTTTGCCATTAATGCTTCACGATGGAAGAAATGGGTTACACCTTTTTACTCACCACACAATACCTTTTATTTTCACCGTCATAGTGCCATCGGTGCAAACACTTTTCTTAGTATAATCCACATAATCGTCGTCCTCCACATCATTATTACAGCCTGCGTCTCCTTATCAGGTTTATCCATCGCAAAGTTATTCTCCGGCCCCATTCAGTTCAGAACCCATACAATCAATTAGGGATTATTCCTAAACCAACTCCATTTCTCCAAGCAACATCACTATATCCTCTGAAAATAGTAGAGAATCAGCGGATCTTTTTTCTTTATATTAGTTGTACAGTACTTGTATTTATAAAAGAATAATTTTGAAAGGGTTATTGCATTACTTACATTAATGTTAAAGCCAACGTTTCTGCAGGAGGTATTGCAAGTCTCATCTTTGTATCTTCTGCCTTGATTACAGCAGAGTCTTGCTGGTAGTGCATCGAAAGACTTTATACTCATTCAGAAATAGTTGAAAAATTTTGCTTTGTTATTTCTTAAATCTATAAACAGAGATGAAAATGCATCCTTCAGAACACGTGTGCTAACAAGAGGATGAACTATCTCCTCTTTTCTTAAAAGATAACCTATTCACCAAAAAAGCAAATAGAATGATTTTGATTTTTTTTTTACAGTACACTTCCATGATTTAAAACATCACTTCCGTGATTTAACGATGACTAAGACCACAATTTGACCCAAAGACCGAGAGATTCGAATACTTGAGTTCAGGAACGTTCGGTCCCGGGCTGACAGATGCAAAAAGAACGCTCCGTGTTCTTTTGTTGCTCGTCGCTGTGTTTGCGTGTGCACCTGCTACCGAACGTCACCGCCGCTCGTGTGCACAGAGGCTAACAAGACTCTAACAAGGCGTGCCACTACTGTGCATTCCAGTAGTGGCACGCCAACCAAGAGTTGACTATCCCTGCTTTATACCTTCGATTGTGATTCATGCATGCTTTTTTTACGGTCCAGAAACTCCTATGTCATACCCAAGTCACGTCACCAATAACATACAATGTTTTCCAAAAGGTAAAGTTCTTTCAATCCTTTCTCCAAAAATTCTGTCTCAACAAAGTCTCGTCACCAATTATTTATTTACAAACTTCTCACCTACACGGCACGCAGTCCCTAGATATGGTGAGAACGCTGAGAATCAATACAAAACTAGTATTAAAATATCTACAAAATTTGGATTAACAAAACAGAGTAAAGGGCAGTTTCTTATATATAGACGGTTGAAGTGTAAAATCAATATTGTGATTATTCAATACCTGAAGGAAACGGAACAGAGAACTTCCAAGTAAGTGTTGACAGGCAGTGAGAAATTAATTTTATAGAGAGAAATCAAGCGGGGTATAATGAAAGGTATTTGTTCGAGAACAGATGGAGCATCGAAAATAGAATATTATGATGTAGACAAAACGAGATCCATGGAGTTGTCGTCTGGAGTGAAGAGGAACATTCTGAAGTGACGACAAAGAGCTCCACAGTTTCGACCGTGCAAGGCAAGGCGATTTCGAAAGCATAAGAATTTAATGAATTTAATTTGAATTCTCTCAAGTCTGTGAGAAAGATATTCCTGTTGTGGGGACCAAATAATATCACAATAATCAAAAATGAAATATAAACTGCTTGTAGATAGAGAACAATTATAACTCTGTCACTCTTGAAAATCGAGGAAGAACGCTTAATAATCCAAGAAATTTGGAAGTCTGAGATATTACGCGATATATATTGGGAAGAGGAATGAAGATCAGATCGGACACCTAAATAAGTGAATGTATCAGTACTTGCAATTAGCTTATTAAATAGCTTTATAATGTTTGCTGGAAAGAATCTTCATAGACTATCCAACTGTGTAAATGCAGCCCTGAGTTGCCGTTCCTTATCTGCAGCTCGTCTTTGGTTTATTCCGAGTCTTATTGTCCGCTGTTGGACTTTTGGTGAATCCAGCCGACCCGTTAAGAGCTGAGCAAGCGCCATTATATTTTTTGCTGTGATGATTTGTCTCCAGGGTGTGACCTCTAAGTTGGAGTGTGATATAGCTCTTGAGATGGTAAAGGGCTTAGTTGAAATTCTGTTTAGCCACCTCAAGAGCCAGTATTCAAGCCCAAGGAAAGCCTCGATACTGCTTTCAGGACCTGAAGACCAGATTTACGACGCGTACAGGGGAATTGGGATAACACATCTGTTGATATATTGCCTCATTAAACTGGGATCTCTAATGCCTATGAGTTCCTGCCTAGTTATCCAGAGCGCCGCATACGTTTTCTTACGAATGTATGAAAAGTGCGGAAAGAAGTTCAGCCCTTCGTCCCATATGAGTCCGAGGTAAAGGTGTGACTGAGCCTTTTGGACAAGGATGTCGTTCACATATATTTCTATTTTGTCCGAATTTATTTTATTTGTGAAGATCATTTGCGCAGTCTTGTTTTCATTTAAGTGTAGCCCGATACAGTTTAGATATTTTTGGAAATACTTTTGCAGCCAAGTGGATTCAGCGCTTGCTGAATCCACTTGGTCAAAAGTCAGCAGTTGGATGATGATGATGTCATCTGCATATGTGATAAATTGTTTCCTGTTTAGAGCTAAGAAGGGTTCTAGCACTATAGCAAAAAAATGCGGCTGACAAGACGCCACCTTGTGGAACTCCTTTATCAACCAGGTACGTAGCGCATGTTTCCGTTTGTTACTGTAATTTGTCTGCGCTGAACAGTGTTCTTTAAAAAATGGAGGATTTCCCGCAATGAGGAAGTAGTCTCACAGAATAACTGTGAGAGCTGGGATAGATATATTGTCATATGTTGTTGTTGTTGTTGTTTGGTTTTTAGGAGCATTAGCAACTAAGGCCATATTGCTCCGGGATATGCGGTGGTCATTCCCTGACCTTTCCGCATCCTTCATATTTGGTGGCGACGGGCTCGAACCCCGGTCTAATCAAGAAGCATGTGCTATGCACTGCTGCTCCTTCCCACCTGGCTACGGAGGCGCCATATTGTCATATGCGGCTGCCACATCTAAAAAAAACGAGATCCAGTTGCTGCTTGTTATTTAGCGCTTGCTGAATCCTTAGCAGTGTTCCCTTGAGGTTGGTGATGGTCGATCTCTGAAGAAGTACTGAGTGCAGGTATTCAGGTCTATGTTTAAAGCAATGTTGGATGATGATGTCCAGGATTGATTTTTCGAAGATTTTTTGAAAAGAACATCCGAATCCGACAGCGATTGGTTTTAAGTCATTTATAGATTTAGGAATTTTTTTTTATTTTGGGGATAGGTTTTTTACGTAGTAGCTTTTCCACAGCTTCGGGAAAGCCTCTTCATTCATTATTCTCCTTAATATATGTAATAATATATCGATGATGTAACAGCTACAGATTTTAATCATAAATGGTGGGAATTTATCTGGCTCAACTGTTACTTTTATTTGGGAGGCTGTTGATTGCTCTTTTTAAATTGTCTCTGCTAATACTGATTTCCTTCAATTCTTCATTGTTAGTCACGATCGGGCTAGTGTTGATAGTTTCCTTAATTCTCATGATCACGTCTTGCATCCTGTTAATGTAATGTTTGTTTCGCTGTTAATTTGATTATCCTTAAGTGGTGTTCCGAGCGTGGCTTCAGTCCATTCCTTAAAGGCCTTCTCCGTCATTTTATGCATGGAGCTTTTTTTTTTTTTTTTTTTATTAACCATTCTTTTACCTTTTCTTTTAGTTTTGCTTTAGCCTATGTGTGTCTGTTTCTTCCCCTTCAAGAAACGTGCCCTTTCATGTTTGTACCGGATGTGATCCTCTGGAGGCCCAGTTCTTTTCCATTTCCTATACATGTTATTTTCATTGTCATTTGGTAGGGAAGGGCTCACTAACGTTGGGTTCCCGTATCCATGACATTCCCTGCACGGCAATGGGCAGCATTCACGTGACTGTGGCTTCAGCAGAAAACAAAACCCGATTCAAGAAACTAATGTCGTCATCATTTCGATTAATGCAAAGTTGTACGATTTAGGAATCACTGAAAAATCTACTTGCCATTGTGGCGAAAGGGAATCATGGGAACATATTATGCACAACTGTAAGGAATATAACGATCTAAGAGTTGAATTGGAATATCGGGTGAGTAATCTCAATCTTATGGCAGAAGGCTGCGAGACGATTCTACTTGAAAAACAGAGCTTCTTGGTTTTCCAGGCCTTTGTAACTGCTATATTTGTTTGGTGGGTGGAAGAGACTTCTCTCTCTCTGGAAGCCTTGGATTGGTAATGTGGTATGTAGTGCTGGACTACGTGAAGTTCTGTACAATCGTTCTGAATTTTGGTAGAGGCATGAGTCCACTGCGACTCCAGATCCTTGTGCTGGCAGTTCTGTTCTCGGCAGCTCCTTGTGCTGTTGACCTTCCTAAACGGAGTTCCTGGTACTGAAAGACTGAGCAGATGTAGCTCTTTGCGTTGAAGTTGGGACTTTTGTCTGATATTCAACTATATTTATTTATTTAATTTTTATGTAATTTGATTATTTTCAGTTTTTTCTTATGTATCTGTTTTGGTCATGGCAGTCTTTCCCTCCCTGTACTTTGGCGAACAGGGAATATATTAAAGTACTGCTAAATTATGTGTAAATGACATGGGGGTTGCCATTAGGTTAACTGAGACAGCTCTAATTAATAAAAATAATAATAATTTCCGAGAAAAGAACCACACATTCAGCTGGTTTAATTTCAAGTTTCAGTTGAATTTTGTAAGCATGAAGCTTCAGTTCCTTACATAACTTTTTTGGATAATTAATTTAGAAGTAATTCGGCTACTTATGTCGCTGCTCTGTCAGAATCATAGCATTTAGTAGTCATAGTGCAGCGGACTGATATATACAAGCGCTTGCATCGTCAAAGCTCATTATAAAAAAAAAAAAAAAAAAAAAAAAAATACTATAGAGCCGTGGTGCTCAATGCTAATTTCGCCATTATATTAATCGTAATAATTCAATAACATCCGCTCATGCCATTAAAACATGAATTACGAATTCAGAAAGCCAGTTCTACACTAAAGAAGACTCCTCCGAGGGGGAAAAAATGGAAGGGCGCATATACGTCCGCAAGAAAACATAAGAAAACATCAGCGTTGTCAGTACTCTCGAACAGAGTCCATGGCATTCTCTGCACGTGGACATGCAGTTTTGTTAACTATTTCACACAGGAGTTCGACACATTTTGTATCGACTTAAATTTACACACCTACAAAATCCAGGGGCAGTTCACGCATTAAAAAGAGATGGCCATTACGTTAGCCACTCCAAGTTTTGTCTCTTCTAACGAAAAGATTCGCAATTTTTTTTCACTGATGGAGTACATTTCCCCCCCCCCCCACCCCCATATTTCCGGGTTTGTTAATAAGCAAAACTGTTGCTTTTGGACGAGAGAGAACCTTCATCTACTGCACCATGACCTTTATACAATGTCATGGTTAGAGTATGGCGTCTTATTGTCCATTCCTTCTTCCAGGATGTGAATGAAATATGGCTTCTGCTGGCTACGTCCACACGATCGAGGGGCCCCGGGTGCCAAGCGTTTCCGTGGCTAAGCGATTCTTGCGTGTGTATAAAGCGTTTTTCCTCCAAGTGACAGAGTTTTCCTTGTTTTTCTCTTAGAATTAATTTTCTGTTAAGTAGCTCTACTTACTTAAAAACACTAAGAAGAGAGCCCAGAAGAAGGCAAGTACCTTTTTCTTTAATTTAGCTAGCCGTACTAACTCTAAGCTTGGCCACCAAGCGGCACTGCTCCTGACCCCCCGTGGCGGGGCCGGTAACCTGGGTGGTAAAGGCAAACCCCCCAGGGCAAAAAAGGAGCAATCATGGATAAAAATCATTATCCAAACTTAGAGCCTTTGAGCTCAAGAGTGGAAGATTCTAACCCTGACCATGACTCAAGTCAACCTAAAAGACTGCGAAGAGAAGCAGAATGTCATGACGATTGCTCAAACTTCCTGGTGATTCATTCCCTGTCTGCCCAACCTGTGGGTAAGTTGTCACCATTCTTAATTCAGAAAATCTTGGAGTCAATTGCTGGATCACCAAAAATGGTTAAAAGATTGCAATCCGGAGACCTTCTGATAGAAACAGCCACCTCTAAACATTCTGAACGGCTGTTAAAAACAACAACATTTGGTGGGTTGACAGTAGAAATTACTCCCCACAAAACACTAAATTCATCAAAAGGTGTCATCAGCGAGTGGGACCTAATTACAGTCTCCGAAGAAGAACTACTCCAAGAACTGAGCAGTCAGAAAGTAGTAAATGTAAAACGGATCATGACGAAAAAAGATGGAAATCTTACTCCAACAAGATCCATCATTCTGACATTTAGCACTCCAGACTTACCATCCTGTATTAAAGCTGGTTATTTAAACTGCCGGATTCGGCCATACATCCCGAATCCTGTTCGTTGCTTTAAATGTCAGAAATACGGCCATTCCCAGCAGGCTTGTCGCGGGGAAGCCACATGTCCCATCTGTGGCTCTAAAGATCACACCCAAGCGGATTGTTCAGTAAAAACTCCTGTTTGTCCAAACTGCAAAGGAAGCCATCCAGCCTTTTCCAAAACTTGTGAGCTATGGATAACAGGAAAGAAAATACAAAAATACAAAATTGAAAATAAAGTCACGTTTCCTGAGGCACGTAGACAAGTTATGTCGACCATGCCTAGTGGTCGTTCTTATGCAGCTCGAACTAGAAACTTTGTTTCTACTGCAGCTCAAACGGATGTATCAGTTCCGCCTAACACCTCTCTAGCGAATTGGCTTAAATTTACACTTTCAACCTCTAAAAAAGATAATCCTCATAATCCTCCAAAAAAAACTAGCGAAGCCACAAATACTCCAATCAGTATCCCTACTCATACCCCATTGGTCTCGATTGAAAAAGAACAATTAAAATCTCACTCAGTCTCAAAAAAATGGAAGCGCCTACCAATAATATGGATGTAGATGAGCTGCTACGTAATGAGGAGCCCATTCTAGAACTCCATGCAGATGACACCATGGATATTGGACGCCCCACATTCCCAAAAAAAGACCGGAAAAAATGTCCCACGAACAAAAAACAGTCAGACGAATCATCCTCAGCTAAATCTAAATAATGTATAACATCATACAATGGAACTGCAGAGGACTAAGTAGTCATTCTGATGACTTAAGGGATTTACTAGCTCAATTCAATCCCATAGGTGTATGCCTACAGGAAACTTTCTTGTCACCCCAAATTTCACCAAAATTCTCAAATTATGTGATATACAGGCGAGATAAGAGTTCAAACTGTGCTGCTCGTGGCGGAGTAGCTATTCTTGTTAACTCTGACATTCCATCCAGGCCGATCCAATTGAGAACCACTCTAGAAGTTGTCGCAGCTCGTATTGCAGTTGGTATTTCAGTTACCATTGTTTCCATCTACATTTCACCATCTCTACCACTTCCTCATTCAGAACTTGACAGCCTGATTTCACAACTCCCAACTCCAATTTGTCTCTTTGGTGACTAATGGACATCATCCATTGTGGGGGTCTGCTACAATGGATAGAAGAGGCAAATTAATGAAGGAATTCATGAACAATAATGGTCTTAATTTATTAAATTCTGGATCTCCTACTTACATACACCTAGCAACAGGATCTGTTTCTGCAATAGACTTATCAATTTGTTCACCCTCTGTCTTTCCAATCATGACATGGTCAGTATTAACTGATCCCTTTAATCACTTTCCAATTATTTGCTCACTACAAACAAGAGTAACTCCGAATCCTGTTCAACGATCCAACTGGCAGTTTAAAAAGGCAAATTGGGAAGGATATTCTGCCCAAATACTCTTAGACAGATGTTATGTTCAAAGACAACATATTGATGAAGTAAATACTTATATAACCAATCAGATTTTCACTGCAGCTAATGCTTCCATTCCAAAATCCACGCCTTATCACAAACACAGAAATAACTGGTGGAATACAGATTGTTTAATTGCCAAACAGGAAAAAAACCGTGCTTGGAATAATTTCCGCAAGTATCCCACCACTAGTAACCTAATTTCTTATAAAAGACTCAAAGCGAAAGCTAGACAAGTTAGGCGGAAAGCAAAACGGGATTCATGGATTGCTTTTGCCTCAACCATTACCAAAGATACGGATACACGGGTCATCTGGAAAAGAATACAGGCATTAAATGGCAAATTTTCTCGGCTGTCCTCTCCGATACTTCATTGGAGAGGGAAAGACATTTCTACTCCTGAAGAAGTTGCAAATGCATTAGCAGAATCATTTGCAAAAATCTCAGCTTCTGCCACCTATGCGTCCACCTTTCAGAACATCAAAGCAGGTGCAGAACGGTATAAAATCAACTTCTTCAAGCGCCGCTCACTGTCGTACAACCAACCATTTACATTAATAGAACTGCAAGAATCATTAAACAGATCTTCCAATAGCGCTGCAGGACCAGATGGAGTTCACTACATTATGCTAAAGCATTTACTTGATGAAGACTTGAGAACTCTTAATTTTTTATAATCGGATCTTCACTGAAAATGCCTATCCTTCTTCATGGCGCCATTCGTTCGTTATCGCCTTACCAAAACCAGGAAAAGATCCTTCCTGTGTTGAAAATTACAGGCCAATATCTCTTACGAGCTGCATGGGAAAAATTTTCGAAAGGATGGTTCATACTAGACTCACCTACATCCTGGAGTCAGAGAATCTCCTTCCAGAACAACAATATGGCTTTCGGAAAAACAGATCAACATTGGACGTGCTTATCAAAGCCGAATCTCATATCCGCAATGCCTTTGTCATGAAACAACATCTAGTCATGGTCAATTTAGATCTTGAAAAGGCATTTGATACAACATGGCGCCATGGTATTATTAGGGACCTTTACCATCTGGGGCTTCGGGGCCATTTTCCGAAAATAATTCAAAATTTCCTGCAATTGCGCTCTTTTCAAGTCCGATACAAAAACATCCTCTCTACATCTCACATTCAGGAAGAGGGAGTCCCACAGGGATCAATACTCAGTCCAACACTGTTTTCAATCAGAGTTAGTAGTATGACACGAGATATCCCAAAAACTGTTCAAACGTATATGTATGCAGATGACCTTACCATTTCCTGTCAATCTCAAAGTATGAATACCATTGAACGGCAGCTACAACTTGCCATAACCAAAATAGAAACCTGGACTTCACTGAACGGTTACAGACTGTCAGAAAGGAAATGCACTGTCACACACTTTTGCAAGAAGCGAACTCTCCATCCCGAACCTGAACTGCAAATAAACAATACTCCAATCCCGCTTGTTAATACCGTTAAATTTCTTGGACTACTATTAGACCGCAAACTAAATTTCCAAGCTCACATCACTTATTTGAGAACTACTTGTTTAAGGCATTTGAATATACTTCGTTCTGTCTCATCTATGTCATGGGGAGCTGATCGGTGTACTTTGCTGCATCTCTATAGAAGTTTAATCACGACTAGATTATGGTTGTCCAGTGTATGACTCTGCCAGGAGCACTACTTTAAAACAGCTAAATATGATCCATCACAGTGCTCTGAGAACTGCGCTGGGAGCTTTCAGGACTTCTCCGATCCAAAGTCTATATATTGAAGCGCATGATCCCTCATTACACCTGCGTAGAAAAACACTACTGCTTCACTACGCTGCTAAGATCCAGAGTCTACCATCGCACCCAAGTTGGGAGTATCTCTATAATACTCGTTGGGATGTCTTCTATGAGAGCAAACAAAATGAAAATAGACCCGCCTCTCTCAGGATCAAAGAACTTGTTCAGACTTGGAATATCAATTTAAATGAAATTTTCCAAGACAACTACACCTGTTGCTCCTTGGACATATGTGTCTGTCTTTCAAGATACATACTTCCTCCAGTGGGGGAAAAATATACCTTCCTGCAATATCAGACAGTTACATTCAGCTCATGCTACGGACAACCATGCCTGTAAAATTTATACGGATGGTTCAAAAACTGAGAGTATGGTAGGTGCTGCGGCAGTTTTTCCTTTATTTACAAGTTCAGCCACACTACCGCTTGCTTGCAGCGTCTTCACAGCCGAATTATATGCCATTAAGTTAGCGCTTAGTAAGATAATTGAGCTTTCCATCTCATCTGCCATAATTTACACAGATTCTCTTAGTGCTGTCGCCATAAGGAAGAATTCCTCGATTTCTCACCCTACATTGAAACAGATTCATTCCCAGCTATTCGCTTGCAGTGTGTCCAATCAGTCAATCAGTTTTTGCTGGATCCCTGGCCATTCAGGCATTCCGGGAAATGAAAGTGCTGATTTTGCCGCTAAACATCCCCAACCCACTCTCTCACAACATCATCAGGTTCCTTTCTCTGATTTTAAGTCGGTCATACGCAAAGCCTGCTATGATAAATGGTCACAGACCTGGAAAAGTGACCCTAGCAATAAACTTTATCAGATTAAAGAAGATCCAAAGCTGTGGCTGTCTGGCTTCCGAAGAAATAGACGAGAGGAAGTGGTACTGGCAAGACTCAGAATTGGACACACTCACCATACTCATCTCTTCCTATTATTGGGGGAAAGTCCACCGCAGTGCTCATCCTGTCAGACGCAGCTTACAGTCCGTCATTTCCTGGTTGATTGTCCCTTACATTCAACAACCCGATCAAACACTTTTCAGTCACTCTCTACATTGAATATATCACCTGATTTATCTCGCTTCTTAGGAAATGAAGCAAATATTGAAGAACTTTTATTATATCTAAAACATATTGGTTTGTACAGAAGCATATAATTTAATCTCTCTAACAATACGCTTTTGTGAATTAACGATGAAGAGACACAATTTGGCCGTAGTAGCCCTTGTGTCATTAAACCGAACAACAACAACACGATCGAGGCGTTTCTGGAATAAGAATTAACCCTGTTTCCTCCAGTTAATGAAGACCCACGGTTGCGGCAAGCAGAGGCAACTTCTCCACCGATGAATACTGTAAGACAGCCATTTCCCCATTTATATTACTCTTCAGGAATACATTCCTTAGCTAGCAAGGTCGCCTAATATCACAGCACGAGTTTTTTTTTTTTTTTTTTTTTTGCTGGGGCTATTTGGAAAGCAAGGCTTGCATTATTCGTCCCCACGGTGTGGCCAAGTTTAAACTTCTAATAATGAGAATCGCAGTAGAAATGCCGAACCATGTAATGGGCAATATGTGCTTAAAATTAAGGCAGTCTGCGTTGAGGTAAAGGTCTCCGTGAAAACGTAGTCTTAAAAAAAATAATAAATAAATAAATTAAACAAAACAAAATAAAGTGCGTTTTCTGTAACTTTGAGTTTGGCATGTTTATCATTTCTTTTTGTGTAAAAAATTTCAACGAGTGGGTTTTTATAATCGCCCATTTCTCGACTGCACTCCGTATTTTTTGCACGAGCTTTGTACCCCTGTCACCAAATAATGAATCTGAGAGGGCAAATTTTTTTATGACCTAACTGCTAGAGTAATCATAACATATCAGAGGCTGCTTCTACCCTGATATCTTAGAGAATAATGTGGCAGGGCCTCACGGATCACTTATCCTTTCGTAAGGGTACTAGGGAATGCGGAGTAAGCATTTAGCTCCATCTGTCTGAAGGCACCGTTAGAACAACTTAGTACGTACACTTACTATGTCAATCATGCGAGAGCACGACTATGGGGCGTTGGCAATGACAGTGCAGTTAGTCATGCTTGGAAATATACGTTGAGAGAGAGAGAGATGCTAAAAACTAACAATAAATTAGCAATTTAATTGATCTATACCAAAACCAGCAGAAAGTGATTCAGCCACATTTCGATATAATGGAAACCGAAAATTGTAACGGAAAAACCTTTCGCCGCAGAAGGCATTCTCAGGGAGAATGCGGATATATTGTCATAAAAGCGGGATCTGTTTGGGGTGGGGGGGAGGGTGAAGCGATGTAATGAATATATATATTTTTTTTTTTTTCGAAGAATCTCACCTTACGCTAAATAAGTGTCCTAAATGGAAAATCAAGTAATGAAGAGTCATCGGAAAGATTAGTGTTCCGACTATCTCTCTTCTCCCCCCCCCTCCGCATACATCCCTCTCATGAAGTAAAATTCCTTCCCGACCCTCGAAGATTTTTTTTTATACTGCATACAAGCCTAACCATCTGATTATGGCCTATCCATTTAAGTTTATCTAACTGATAAAAATCGCAAAATTCACCAAAAAAAAAAAAAAAACCTGAATCTGTGAGGATTAATTATCATAATTTCTGCTCAGCCGACAATCAAGAAGTCAATCATTACACTTATATACACTGAATTATGACCACCTAATTTGAAGAAAATATATGAGAACGCTATCTCCTTTATCAGACTAGACAAAGACAGTAGCAAATTTAAAATTGAGAAAGGAGTTCGACAAGGAGCCACTATCTCCTAAGTTGTTTACTGCTGCCCTTGAAGCTTTCAGAAGATCGGATTGGTCGCAGAAAGGAGTCAACATGAATGGAGAGTAGCTAAACCATTTACGATTTGCAGATGACATTGTAATCATAAGCCATGACCCCGAAGAATTAGAGGAAAATCTATCAGTTATGCAGAATTAGCAAGGATTTGGGACTAAAGATGTATATAGCTAAAACAAAAGTAATGACGAACAAGTATGCCACATAACGGGATATATTTATTGAAGGAGAAGTAATTGAAAAGGTGGATTCATATACTTATCTGGGACAAGTCATTAGCTGTAATAATGATAAATGGTTGGAAGTCAAGAGAAGAATAAAATTTTGGATGGATAGCATTCAGGAAATATAGTCATATACTGAGGAGCAATATCCCAATTTGTTTGAAACGTAAAGTAATGAACCAATGTATACTCCCCAACATGACTTATGGAACTTCGGCACTCACCAAAAGAATGGAAGAGAAGCTGAAAACTACACAGCGAAGAATGGAACGAATTATATTGGGAATCAGACTGTTGGATAAAAAAAGAAACCCATGGATTAGGCAGAAAATTTAAGTAAAAGACATTCTTATCAAAACTAAAGAAGTGAAATGGACTTGGGCAGGAACACTTAGATCGAAGACATGACAGATGAACTAAGAAAATAACATAAAGGTAAGCGTAAAGTGTGTTAGTTGTCTGATGGCACCAGGGGGTTTACCCCATCTCCGCATTGTTTTCTTTGTGAGTGACACAGACCTCTATGGAGGCCAGAGATTTAAAAAAAGTGTGTGCGGAGTGGTCTATTGTGTAGCGTTATGTTCTGTTGTTTCTCTGACCATTTAGCCGTTGAGCCCCTATTGGGACCCACCAACATAATGGTACTAAGAGGAGCTAAAAGAAAACCTAGAAGACAACAACGGAGATGGACAGATGAAATTCAAGAGTTCATGGGCAATAAATGGATAGCCATTGCACAAAACAGAAGGTACTGGAAAGTTGCTGGAGAGACTTTCATCCTGCAGTAGATTGAAAATGGCTGATGATGATAAATTAATACCATGTCGGCAACTGTTCGCACTGATAATTCGCTTAGGCATTAACTTCACTAGTGTTAAGACGTCCGTGAGAATCTGCAACATGCTGACTTGCAAGGCTTTCCACAGTTTTTTTGATTTGGTAGTTGTTGGCGCATCGGCTTCTGTGGCCATATTGCACCTCCCAAGGTTTTTGCAGTACTTTGATCCAAGCCCGAGGCGCGAATCGACCTTTGGGTTGCCGGGCAGGTACTTTACCCACTCGGCTAGCCCGGTCGGCTCAACTCATAGCTTTGTTCTTGTTGGTCCAAGGAAACTTGGGCTCACGTGATTTATCACTGCCCAAACTACAATGACCAAAGATCAACAATAAAATCTCATTATAATTTTGGTGAAGGAAATGAAACTATTCTCGTGGAAAACAGAAGAATCCTTTCAGACATTCCAAAGATTTGCATTAGAAGTAGTTACAAAAAAAAAAAAAAAAAAAAAAATAGATGTTGGCTGCTCCACACCCTGCTTCTTCAATTCTCGGATCGCAAATACACCTATGCCATTTACAGCTATCTCTTAAACTTCCGACCAATACTTTATGTGTATGTTAACTGTTAAACAGGCTTATATGCAGAATTCTCAATGATTTGTAAACACGGAAGAAAACTCATGCTGATATTCTGCGTACCTATCATTGTTATTAAAATTAAATAAATCGATCCACTACTGAGTATTGGGCACTCAGAATGAAGGGTCCGTAGTCAGGAATGGTCATTAGCGTAATATCTCAAATAGAGATCTGTTTTATGGTAATTGAAAAAGTTTCTAGTACCCCGGCTTGGCCTAAACCTGAGGAACTAATGAAAACGTTGTCTATTTGAGTCTTTCCAGTTGTTGTGAATGACAAGAGTGGGAGAAGCGACTCCGACTTCTTCCTGCTTGATTTGATTTTGATTTTTGTGGCGCAAAAACAGCAAGGTTATAGTGCGCCATGGAAAACTTCTTCCTGCAAAACCGACTGGCAGGTGAGGGTCGTGCAAGACTCCGCACAGGCACCTCCCCACCACCGCCGCCTCAACACTGGCTCTCTGAGTACCTTATTGCCGGGACAACTCCAGCTGTTGTTATTTGGTTTTTGGGAGCATTAGCAACTAAGGCCATATTGCTCCGGGGATATGCGGTGGTTATTCCTTGACCTTTCCGCATCCTCCGTATTTGGTGGTCACGGGCTCGAACCCCGGTCTAATCAAGAAGCGTGTGCTACGCACTGCTGCTCCTGCCCACCTGGCTACGGAGGCGCCGCAACACAACTCCAGCTTTGAAAATTGTTAAAAAATACTTCTCGTCGCAAAATTCATAAATGGCCTTTATAGAATTATTAACTAACTATTTAGCAACCTTTTTGTCACACCAAAAGAAGAGTTACTTAGCACAAAGAATCGCGCTATCGAAGTGCAATAATTTTTTTTTTTTTTTTAAATTTTAACACAAAAAATATGATAGATTTCAATCGGAATAGTTTTTAAGCATCGAATAACGCATAGCTAATGTGATTTTTAATTGTTTAGCTCCATTAGCGACGGAAATAGACGGTGGGACACGAAAATTACTCACATTTTCCTGTCTGGCGCTGCCATTTTTAAATTTAAAAATGTTTTAAAATTATATTTTAAACCTACTCGTTGAGCTCTTTCCAACGGTGTATAATAAGCTATAGGTTGTCGACGACATTTTTTGTCCCTACCACATTTTACCCCAATTTCTCAGACAAATTTTTGTCAACAACGATCAATATGGCGTTATGTTGGCCCACATGATGTACAGACCCATGCAAAATTTCGAGGCAATAGGTTGAGTGGTTCCAGAGATACGATGCTGTGACAGATGGATGGGCGGGCAGACAACCGAGTGACATAAGGATCCTTCGTTAGACTACGGACCCTAAGAAATAGGTCTACTTACCTTACAGGGGAAGTACCAAGATAGATACTTCAGCTAGATATTTCTCTTTTTCCAGAACTGATTTCAATGTGGCCTGAACAAGGATTATTTACGATAAGGACGCACCTTTCTGGACTACCTGATTGGACTTGAGCAGCGGCACTTAACTGACGATACGGACTTTTTCTTCTTCCGTGTATCGGACATTTTATTTTCTGTTTCTCTACAGTCCCTTAATGGGCAAAAATTGTGGCCTCAAGAGGCGAACTCTTTTGCTGGTATCCAGGATTTATGTGTCCTGTGGTAGGGGATCGCTGCCACTCACTGGTTTCTTCCTGTGGGTGCGGGATTATTTTATTTTTCTTATATATAAATTTTTTTTTGTTTATTTATTGCTTTTACTAATTTATTTAGTTTCTTTCTCCTATCCTACATTTTTTAGTTTATTTTAACTATTTTATTCGTATTTTTCCTCCGGCTTCTTCACTCTTGTGCAGAGGTAGAATCTTTCACTTTGATTGGACCTCGATTGTACGGAAATGTTGGCACCTAAGGACTTTCAAAACTGCTTGTGGGTGCGGATTTTTATTATCCCCCCCCCCTCTCTTGCTGGCCTCTTTCCCTTCGCCCGAGGCAGGATTTTGCTAGTGCCTGGGTTTGGGGCTCCCTGGGTACGGAATCTTAGTATTCCACTAGACTTGCACCCCATCAGTGGATATAGGATGCTTTCCCCCCCCCCCCCCCCCCACCCTCTCTCTCTCTCTCTCTCGAATGATCCCAAACTCGTTTGGGCATTCAATGTGAGTTAGTCGAGGTCCGCCACAGTACGTGCATTGGCGCCTCCGTAGCCAGATGGGAAGGAGTAGTGCGTAGCATACGCTTCTTAATTAGACCGGGGTTCGAGCCCGTCACCACCAAATACGGAGGATGCGGAAAGGTCAGTGAATGACCACCGCATATCCCAGAGCAATATGGCCTTAGTTGCTAATGCTCCTTAAAAAAAAACCAAATAACATAACAGTACATGCGTAGATGTGGCCCACCTCCCCGTGGTGTAGACGGATGTTGGGCAGGCTTTCCAGGTGATCGCCTTCCTGGTGACAAAGTGGCCAGAAACAATTAAACAACATAACACCATACACATTGCACAAACATAACATTACACACATTTCTGGCCTTTTGCAGAGTTCTGTATTCAACACAATGCACTAAGGCGGAGTTGAACTAACGTTCAGGAGCCGTCCCACGTAAGATACTATACAAAAAAAAAAAAATAAATAAATAATACACACACACTGCGAACAAATGCGGCATAGTCCATTATGGATCGGGTGGTCATAATTCAGTGACCATAATTCATTAGCATCTACGCTATGTGCATAATCATACAAGTTTGTGTTCAAGGGCCGATTTACATGTTATACAGGCTGAAAAATCAGGAAAACTCAAGAAGAACCCTATTACTCTCTTCGCGTGAGATCGAATAACTACATGTCTGATGAAGCGGCTTTTTTTAGAATTTCTTCAGTCTTCGTCGGGATTCGAACCCAGACTGACTTGTCAAAACGAGCGACAAATAGCAAATTACTGCAGTAAATAAATTTCCGTCTATATTCTAGAGTGCAGAGGCCAGAAACGTTTATCAATATCGTTGTAACTGTTCTATTGCAGCCGATTCACCAGCGCAACTACTAATGGGCTGTGCCCATTTTGTGGTATAGTAAGGGCCGGTAGAAAAGTCAGAAATAATATCTGCTTTTGATAAGATGAGCAAGAGGTTCGATACACTATGCCTTTGTAGCACCTGAAAGAAACCGCCCAAAGAACTGACATCTACAATTTGGCTTAAAAGGATGAAAGTATTTTTTTCTCAAATTTAATTTTTGCGTCTCAGAAGAGAATTCTCATTGGAGAAACAGTTTTTGGATTTTTATTGGAAGCTTTTGCACGTTGAACAAACAAACAGAGCAATCGAAGCAGATTCATCTATCACGGCTGATAGACAAATCAAATTATTTATCTTTGGGCTATTGCAGACGAACTATACCGCTGCAGTTTATGATCTGAATTTTGTTGCAGAATAACTGCCATTAACTGCATGGGAGTTTCACATCTTGGCGGGGAAGACCAACTCGTGGTGGTTAGATTTCAGCAACATGAAACTGCAGCTAATATCTACCACTGCCAGTTCCCTTTTCCCGCATTTCGTATGTTGTATCAAGATCTTCAAAATTCGACCGACCGGCGTAGGCTTATAAATTGGGAAGTTGGGGGGGGGGGGATCATATAGATCGAAAAAGCTATGGAAATCTTCATACGTCGATGCAACTGTGAGATCCGTTACGTGGGGAAAGAGCACAAAAAATCCAGCTGATGGAGGGGGTGTCAGAATTTCCTCCTGATTAATACAGCATGTCTTTTAAAGCTTATGCTGGCCAAATTTGCGAAAGAAATCAGTACACGTCACTGTAATCTGTAACACAGCTTGTTGCTCTGTGTAAATAATTAATTGATTGTAATATGTATTTCTGGATTGCACAATATAAGCAGGTTGTAACATGTATCACCCTCCTGGTTGAGTGGTCTATAAGGGATGGATACCATTATTTATTGGTTCATTAAATTGATTTTATGAAAAATGTCTGCTAGTAAATCCCCCCTTACTCCCCGAGTATATTTAATAGAAAATTACAGTCAATAATAGTACTCAAAGAGAAATGCAAGTTTCGTGCACAAAAAAAAATTACAAATCTGTAGAATGTAAGGAAAGTAGATGATTATGGTAACCTTGAAAAAAATGAATGAGCTTTTAAAGCCGTCCTTGATAAAGCATAAATGATAGTTTACAAGTATGTTCTTTTCTCGAACTTAGAGAAGCCTACTACAAAAATGATATACTGTACAGTAGATCGCTCAACAGTACAGCCAAGTATGGTCTGATGATGGATTCCAGCAAGTTGCCGGTGTTCATTTACAAAATGCCATCCAGAAATCTAAGTCAGAAACAGTCCCTTCATTTTCGGCTGCCTTAAGTTGTCGATCACTGTTTTTCTTTCTTTTGAAAGTTGTGAACACTACCTAGGCGTCGCCCTGAATTTACTATGCGAAGCATTGCTTCCAATAACGCACTGCTTCCAAAAGCACTTCCCTATAATAACAGCAGGTTAGGCCTTACGGCAAGGTTTTTGGGTACCAAGTTCATTTAACTATGCGAGGCCAGGTGTAAAATGACTGCTCTGTGCTGGCAACAGTACAGCCAAGTATGGTCTGATGATTGATTCCAGCAAGGTTTCCGAAACGTCACCTAATTATATAGTACATTTAGTCAATAAGGCTAAATAAACCAACTTGGAAGAAAAAAAAAAAAAAAACAACACGTGGTTACTTAGAGAGAAAATTTATATAGTTATTCATTTAAATATTAGATTTTTCAAAACATAAAAGAAACAGTTTTCACCTGAAACGTGTTTTCACCTGAAAAGGTAACGTATTCAAACATAAAATCTTAAAAACTATGCTTTCATTACGAACACGTGGACAATCCAAAGACATTCACACGAATGGTATAAACATATATACGTTGTCAGGAATCGCCATGTGCAGTGAAATTTCATCTGCAGCACTGATCTCTCTCCCTCCGATTCGGTTACCTAACTACTAGAGAAATAAATTGCATTAAATATTTTTTAATGAATTAAAAGAAATATAAAACAGAAAAAAAATCTTAAATCTTAAGAATATAAAAATGTATTTCTGTTGGTTCCTTCAGAACAAACTGAAACTGCCTGTGACGAAATTTTAAGACCTCTGTCGGAAGCAGCGTAAACTAATAGTTCTGAAGAGTCATCAATTACTAATATATACCAGGAACGAACATCCTACTTGGGATTCACGCGTCAGCCATTATGTGGCCGACGCGTGCATGATAGCCTCTATCTTGTAGTCAGTCACGCACAACGCACACAAGCAATGAATAAATTCTGTTCAGAATCGGTTACTACAGCCCTCTCAACTAACCACGTGCCGTTGGCACTTGCAATGCTTTAGTCCCCTTATCGCGATACGGCAATGACAAACAAGGAGGGAATGGCCAGTATGACGGATGGTGCCAAATAATCCCGGAATGCGACAGATGGAGGCATAACAGAAGATTGACGTCACGGTCGCAGCATGTCTGCCACGCTTGTGAACTTCATTTACTTAGTGATTACGGAAGCTAAAATATACGCAGAGAGGTCGAGCAAGATGTTACCAAATGGGGTAAGATTAGCATTGGCATTAGTAGAGGCACACGATGCAAGAAAGCAAGCTTATACAGCATCAGCCGAAAAAAAAAAAAAAAAAAAAAAACCATCCCATTTCACTGATCCATTCATTCGAAATGTCTGTCTAGTTCTGCCTTGAATTTATTTAAGCTATCACGTTCCACAACAGACTGAAGTTTGTTCCAGCAATCACCTACCCGCTGGCTAAAGGCAAACTTCCGCACATCTATTCTATAACTGTCTTTCCTCATTTTGAATCTATGCCCCCCCCCCCCCTCAGGTTTGTAATCTGAGCAAGAGGAAGAATCTCATCAGCATTAAGCCTGCTCAATCCATTCAAGGCCTTATACACCTCAATCGGATCGCCTTGCGGGTGCCTCGTCTCCAGAAGCTGCAAATTGCATGACTTAAGCCTTTCTTCATAAGAGCACCCCTTTGTTCCCTTCACCAGTCTTGTTGCCCTTCTCTGTACTCGTTCTAGCAATTCTACATCCTTCCTAAAATGAGGCACCTTGAGTACGCAGTACTCAAGGTGCCTCATTTCCCCTTGTCAATGGTCAGGCCACACCTTGAGTACGCAGTACTCAAGGTGTGGCCTGACCATTGACAAGGGGATAATCACCTCCTTATCCCTGCTCGCAAAATTCATGTATATCATTGACAAGACTCCATGACCTACTCTGGCAGCCTGTCTGCACTGCTCAGAAAACTTATCTGATTGCCCAATTTACCTGTTTGCGAAGGAAAACCTCACGACCAAAGTATGATTAGCTTAACAGAAGGCAGGAAATTTTCCAAACAGCGTTCGCTAGATTCGAACCCAGGTCCTTTCCCTCAATGCACGTTACCCTAGCGCTTTTGAACCGCACAAGCATTCCGTTTTAGTTAGAGATTATATCACTACGAAGAATAATCTCACAGTAATTTCAGCCTTTTAATCTTTCGTGCACGAGTTGAATACAACATAAGTTTTGTTTTTATACAGTATCTTAGATGTGTTATTAGAAATGGCACAATTCAGTGTTTCAAAGTTATAAAATATGAGGTATTTCTTCCAAATTTATAACTGCGTGATCGATCTTGGAAGGAAATTAAGGTGTTCGTTTCTGCTTCCAACATTTGCTTAGAGAAGTACTACGTAAGATCAGTTTATCTCAAAGCAATTTTGTTTTTAGAGATAAACTGCTCAAATTTTTTCAAGGTATATTTTTACTCATCAATTATTATTTTATCAAAAGTTTTAGCTGAAGTACAGTTAGCTTGATTCATACTCTTCGGTATGAATCAAGCTACTTTTTGGCCGTCCAGTGAGGTTTTTTTTTTTAAATTAGAAATATTATAACTGTAAAAAGTTACTTTTATAATTTGAAAATCTTTTGGCTTCATGTAATATTTATAAGTTAAGAAAATACACTGTTGCCACGTGAAATATTTAATTAATTTACTGGTATGCAAATACGAATCGACGCAATTATATCGGAACTTAAATATGTTAAATTTAGTCCCAATAACTAAAAAAAAAAAACTTAAGTTTCGGATTTCTAGAGTTAAATACCCCTGGCCTTTTGGCCGTAAGAGTCAAATTGCTAATTATTGTATGTTTATATACATTTTAAGTATTTCTGGCAATAAAAACATAACCAAAGACTGATTTTATCATATCAGTCTTCGACTTGGGGTTTTATGAAATATACGTACAAAAAAGAGACATTAATACCGGTTGAAAGTACATAAAATCAACATTCTAAATTAGTGATTTAGAATTGAAATAATGAAATTGAATATAATTGTAACTTAAGTCATTGATAGTGGAATTATAATTTTTATAAAAACACTATCTCCAGTCTGTTTATTTTTAAAGTAGCTCACATGGTGGAAAAGGTTTCCGCCCCTTTGCTTACAAGTTACTGAGGGAAATTTTGCAGAGTCAATATGATGGAGAAAAAATGAACATGTCGCGAAAGTTTCTTAACATCCATATCCCTTTATAGCTTTGGTTTCAAATTCGTTTGTGAGAACTGGTAGTATATTTAAAGTGTAGGCAGTCATTTCATTTTATCTTTCTGTCCATGGACATGCAAGTAACTTTTTATCACAGGTTTTATACTAATTTCTGTAAAAGCTTTTTCTTCTTTAAAAGGATACGCTTTTAAGGAATATTACTGCACAAGATAGAAGGGGTGAAAAATTTAGAAACTTCTTAACTTTATAATACTGAGCAATATCTTAAATTGCACACGTGATTTAAGTTTCGAGACATTCATATAATTTATGGCTTATATATAAAAAACACGGCATCATTTGTTGAAAATACATTGGCGCACAACGAAAAAAAAAAAAAAAAAAAAAAAAGGAATCACCAAGAAAGAGAAGAATGATGATATTCAGCTCAGGACTTTGGGGATGCCAAGCCCATACTCACCAGATGTGGGTTTCGAAACTTATAAGCACAATTTACAATGTAAGTCATATAGCTAAAGGCCAGGATAGCCGAGTGGTTAACACAGAGCTTCATAAGTATACGCGCTTTGAGTCAACGTGGTTCAAGCTCGCGCTACTGCTAAACGCAGTACTGGTGTTCCCTCTTTCTCCCATGGACTTCTCTAAGTCCATGGGAGAAAGAGGGAACCGAGACGACCATGGACTTCTAAGTCCATGGTCGTCCAGGAGTATAAACAAAAAAAAAAAAAAAAAATTATATTTATTATAAGGTTAAGTAGTTTCTATCATTTTTCTTATACTTTGTGCAGTATAAAAGTTATACTGCAGAAAATATACATCTTTTAAGGATGATATAAAGCTACTTCGTATACTTTATCTTCCTTTAAGGAGTATTCTTTAATCGCGATGCCAAAGTTTTCCATACAATTAAAATGTTCTTGACCTACTAATAAGAATAATATTTATCCTGGGTTACTTCTGGCTGTTAATTTTGAAATCTTCCGCATTCTTCACAAAGTGTTTACCCAGTGAACAGTTGGAGATACAGCAAGAGGACAAAACGGAGCTACAGCTAAATATGGTTTCCGTCCCATATTTAACGTCTAAGTTAAAGCGGAACAAAAAAAAAAAAAAAAAAAAAAATTCTCGTTCTCCAACTAAGTTTTTAGTTCAATACTGTTTCCAGTCTTCCTGTTCTTTTTTTTAACATACGATCACACGATGTTAAATGACTTTCTTACTAGTTTGAATTCCTGCTACTTTCGTAGTAGTTTGAATTCATGCAAATAACATGCTAACGCATATTTGCGTTAGCACGTTATTGAGGTATTTTCTTCTCCATGATTGATTAACGAGTTCTCATACCAAACTCCATATTCTTGTTTTAGTCCGACAAAAAAAATAATCCTCCTTTGGTGAGGCGGGTCTTGATTCCGACTCCCATGTTACAATCTGCGCATCATCAGCTAGGGCTGTATCGCGGCAGGGTGTGGTGCTTGTTCACAGGTTGTGTGGGCTGAAAACCAAGAGTAACGGGGGGGGGGGGACGCTACTCCCTACTCAAACTTCAAGAATTTCTCCAGTCTCCGAATCCATACCTCTGAGGTTTGGGTTCAAATGAGAAGTGTCAATAATTTAATTGTTACATACAGTCCTTCGTGTGAACAATAGACCATGTAACCCCGGCCACAATTAGAGCTGTCTGGAGTGCGAGCTAATGGAGAAAATACAACCAAATTTGGCAGGTATGTTCTTCGGAAGATATGGAAGAGAATTACAAAGATATGGAAGAGAAGAACAAAATTAGTTCCAAAAATCACCACCAGGAGAAAAGTTCTGCTGTGAACGATTAGCACGTTGCAAGTTTGTGTATCTGACTACAAAACGGATGACAATGTTACAGTACATCGCTGTTAACCCTAGTACGGTAACATTACTGGTGTGCCCTGTTCCGAATGGATTCGTCAATCGCTGATCGCTACATGTGCCTCCATAGGTCACCTTTTTAGTCTAGCACAGATTTTCCCAACCTGTCATCCGCGTAACTTATGAAAGCAGTCCGCGGACTTGACAATAAGAGTTCTTTTGCAGTAGGCAACAGTTCAGTTAACAGTGATGAAAAAAATACCTATGACAACCTGATGTACGAGTACTGTACAATACCTATGTGAAGTTTGACTATATATCGTTGTACATAAATTTTCATACTGTCACTTACCCACCCAAGAGCTATCTTATTTTCCCATGTGTATTATGTCAATAATTTGCGTGTATTCTCTGCTCGATTTGCCTGCTTTGCTGGATGAAAAATCCCAGTTTCCGGGGATGGGGAAGAACTTTACTGTCCACACCCGGACCGACTAACTCAGCCAGGGAGCGAAATAGGTTTTATTAAAGTTATTCGCATAATTGACTGGATTCGAACCTGAACTTTTCCACCAGGTGCGGTGAGCATATCATTATACAGCAGAATATCAAATTCGGAATGCTCGGAACCCGGCACATACCGAATTTTTGAAGGTTACACAGATAGGCAAAGTATTCGAGAATAATTCGCTCTTTTATTAGATAACGCAGTAGCTCTGATCCCTATAATGTACAGAGAAAGAGTCGCCAGAATTAAACCAAAATATTAACCTATACTACCGGATTGGTCCGGTGAGTAAAGTACTTTGCCGAAAATATAAAGGTTACGGTTCGAATGCTATCTCCGGTATAGGTGTTGTATTGTCCAAAATTTTTAAATATGAGGGATAAATAGTGCGATGTGATTTCAGTCATCGAATCTCTCTAAAAATAAAATACTGACTACCGTACTATACTGTAAACTAGTATTGAATATCTCCCATAATTAATAATATGTTGAAAATACGGATAGAATAAGAAAAATGCAAAACAGAAAGAACTGGTTTCTGGAAATCACTAATGGAACATAATGCATTTATTCGACATCGGAAAGTCCGGCCAGCCTTTTTTTTTTTTCCTCTAAGCTTTTACAGTCGACCTCCCTCGGAAAATTATTCAAAAAGTAACTGATTTTTTGAGGTTTTACTATATTTAAAAATGGTTATTGTCTGCATTTATAGCATAATATTTTCTGCGGTCCGTGGCTTCTATCTCAATATCGAGGTCTAGTAGGGCGAATTTTCTTGAAAAAAAAAAAAAAAACACACACGATAACGAAGGTAGCTGTGAAACCATACTACAGGAATCCTCTTACTTGCGTGTAAGGTCACAATATTAATGTGTAATCTGTGTATAATGTGGCTTCATGGCTACCTTCGTTATAGTTTTTTTTTTTTTTTGGTACGAATGTAGGCAGACTTGAGTTACCATGGAACTTTAGAGAAAACTTCAGTCGAGTTTCTCCATCACCTGCTTCAAAATGGTGCTTGCCCGGAGAACCGCAAAAGCATACGCAACACCTTCCATACTGTTGCATACGGGATATCCAGCCGTCTTACTGGCACAAGTGGACCGCTTCTGCTTTTTGGTACCGATACCAAAAAACACCACTGTCCGCAGATATTTCTATTGTAATATCGATACCCTTACCCCAATTCACAGGGTCTGCATCCTCTTGTCTTCACTCCCAGACTCCCTATTTCTTCGAACGGTGCAATCACCACACTGTGTCATGGTGCTTGCAACGTCCGTAGTCCCAAATCACTGCTCTGCTACAGCGCAATTGCTTCCATTCTGGTAGCAGAACTTCTCAGTAAAAGCACGCTCTGAAAAGACGAGATGTATTGTACTAACGCTTCGGTGTCCTCATTTGTTGCATCTTACGCCTTTCTGCAGTATTTATACGCAAGCACAGTGAGGTGATCAAATCGTTCAAGCACAACTTTCCCTCGGATGGTTATATAAGGAACTAATTTTGTTTTGCGTTTCATCTTAATTCTATTTCACATCCATGGAAAAGCACACTTTGCTAAATCTAGTTGCATTTTTTCCATTAGATCGCATTCCAGACAACTCCAAATAGAGATACTTTAATTGGGACCACCCGGTATTTTTCGTAATAGCGTGCGTACTGGAACGCAAAATAAAACATTCCTTTTCAAACAAAAGTAGTTATTAACCAAGTTAGTTATTCGTTAAAAAGGCCATGGACTACATATCTATTGCATTTTAAAACTTAAGTGATCTTATTAAAAGGTATGTTGACTACTTAATACAACAGTGGTAACCAAAGAGGCATTTCAGAATGCATAACTTGTTGTGCATCGTAGTGGATGGCGGTATCGTATCCGTGAACTAGTTGCCAGCAGAAAACAAGAAAGTCAGTTACAAGGTATTCTTGTATTGATTGCCTTGTAACTGACTTTCTTGTTTTCTGCTGGCAACTAGTTCACGGAACAAGAAAGTCAGTTACAGTTGGTTCAGTAATACCAACAGTGGACAGTAAAGGATTGGAAAAAAAGCTGTCTGCTCTGACAAATCCTGTTCCCATTGTTTCACGCTGATAGGACTAAAATAGTGAAAACAGTACGAGTACATGAACCTACAAGGTGTCAACAATGCGGGATGGTGGCGGTGGCGGCGGCAGTGTAATGTTGTGAGTGTTTCTTGCCCCCCCCCCCCTTCTTCAATGTCAAAGGTTATCTGAAAATTGTTTCCGGCCATGTGCATCCTTTCACGGCTGTAGTGTATCCATCCGCAAATATTCTCTTTCAAAAGGATAATACAAAATGTCAAAAAAAAAAAAAAAAATAGAATTGTACAGAATTTTTTCCATGAACATGAGATAATAAAGAAAAGAAAATTCAGCCTACTATAATGCCTCTCGAGTCAGCAAATCTAATTCAAAACTCAGCACCTGCGGGACGAGATAGAACTAGCTCTTCACAGTAGATGTTCGCAACTACCCAATTTGCAACAACTGTGGTAAACAGCTGAGTCAACGTGCACCAGCAAAAGCATGTTCTTTGACATGCTTTTGTACCATGCCCTGATGAATCCAGGCTGTTCTGGCTAAAGGGATCTAATCACTATTAGACAAGTGTGCCTAATAAAGTGGCTACTCAACGTGTGTGAAAATAACATAATACGGTCCGTCTTAATCTCAATTTGTTCTTGCTTCGGACTTTATTTTTTATTATTATTTCCTTTCTTATATTAAGGAAATCTCAAACGCTTAAGAGTGTTGAACCTACAGCACGCCAGTTCAGTGGATTGGTGCATTGGGAAGCTGGAGAAATATAGTTAGGGAAGGACGTTTAACGTGGTTGTTTTCCATGAGAAAAAAAAAAATAATAATCGTATAATAACCACTCTTTAACCACGTGAGATAACATAGTTTATTAAACTTATAGCCAAAATCACAGGTGACGTTAATTTTAGGTGACGTTTCAGGCAGCTTTCCTCTGCCTATCATCACACCATACATAGGCTGTTAGAGGGAGAAAATAAAGACAATTTGAGAACATTGTAATTAATTACTAATTGTGAATTTTAAGAAATCCAAGCTAAGGGACTTTTTAATGGTATTTTCTTTCTTATATTACGGTCTCAGGCCTGCGACCAACTAACTCAACACCAAGTGGAAAAAGGTAGGAAAACTTCCTGAATACCTTCTGCTGGATTCGAACCCAGGCCCTTCCACTCGACGAACAAGCACGCTACAACTGCGATACGTGGACCACACGAACAGCGAACGTAAGTCAACTTTATATGCTTTTCAATTTCCCCGTAATAGTGGGATCGTTGTAGGTAAGCGAATCATCATCGTGAGATGCTTACAAGCAATTTAAAATTGCGAAACTCAAATATTATTAATTAAAATATGCCAATTATTTTACTTTTAGGTTATGTAATTATAACAATTTATGATAAACACTGAAAATGTCAAACTTCTTGAATACGTGCACGGAATCTTTTCATCATAATCGATTATATCTTTTGTATGTTTGTGTGTCACAAACTTATTATTTCAAAAGAGGGTTAATTCATATCAACAATCATGAAATTGTTGATGTGAATCTTGATATTTGTTCGAAATCCCGCTTTGATGTTCGCATTTTTATTTATGCGATTTTGGTTGAGTTCGTGTGTAGCCTTTACAACCAACCACTGCCCTGCATGGGGAGATATATATACAGTGTTGCCAAAAATGTGGTTTTGCACGAATTGCGTATGATTATCAAAAGGAGACAAGCAGACGTTCATGAATGTCCTTCGTACTTTTATATTAAATCGTTGCAGTAACACAGATTTCTGCAAGATTGTACACCAGACTTGAAATACCGTACAGTATACAGGGCAGCTGAAATATTTTCTTACCTAAATCGGGGAGAAATAATCCTGAAACTGATTATGATATGTAATTGGGGGGGGGGACTGAAATTAAAATATTCTTACTTCTAAAACTGAAAAAAAAAAAAAAAAATCATCGCACCTTTTGTGAGGTCGGGGATGTATTCCCAATATGTCCTCGTTTAAAAATCGGAAAAATGGATGAATCATTAATGCGAAATATTTTCTAAAATACAAAAATATGTGTTATTACTTGTCGTTTTGGGGTGGTATTAGTGTAAAGTGTGTTCGTTGTCAGATGGCACCAGGGGTTTCTCCCATCTCCGCGTTGTGCAGTCTGTGCAGGCCAGATTTAAAAAGTGTGTGGGGAGTGGAAGGATGTGAACTGTTGTGCACCGTTGGGTGGTATTAGTAGTGGCAAATGCAGAGAAGAAAACTTACACTCATGAGCCAAAATATTACGAATACCTGCCTAAAAGTGTTAGGCCACCATTCGCCGTGATAACCGCTTACACCCGGCGTGGCATGACTCCACGAGAACGGAGAAGTGTTCTCGGCTATCCTGGACCAGCTGGACAGAAGGACGTCCCGAAGTTCGGCACTGCCGTAGATTGACGAATGCTGCGTTCCACCGCATCCCACAAATGCTCGATGTGGTTGACGTTGAGGGAATTTGGCGGCCAAGGGAGCATAAAAATGCTTGGACATGATCCTAGAACCATTCCTGCACAATGTGAGTCTTTTGATACGTTGTCTTGCTTAAAACTTCCAGTGCCATCTCGATACACGGTCACCACGTAGGGCAAACTTTGGTTCAAAACAATGTGGAAGTGAGGATGTGTTCAGTGGAGATGAGGGGCCAGTGATGTCCATGAAAACATCCCAAGCCATGATACCATCGTCGCTGGCCAACTGTGCAGTCTGGTTGCACAGTTGCATGATATTCAAGTATTATTAATAAAAAGCTTGCCGGCGTAGCCTAGTGTTCAGGCGCGCGGGTGCATTAGTACACGTGCCTTGAGCGACAAGGGTTCAAGCCCATGACTGCTGAATACGGTGCTGTTTCTTGAATTCTGTCTAGCTTGTGAACTCCTCTGACCGTTATTTTACATTTCATAACAGCACAGCAAGATAACATTTCTCATGAAAATTGACTGAAACCCTGAAAACTTAAACAGCGAAAGATATAAATAATATTACGTGGAATGTTTATAATTCTACGAGAAAACTTCAGTAAGTTTTACAGTTTTCCTGCAAGGAACAGTTAATGCTTATCATCAACTCCAAGAACATTTTATAAATATACAGTGACTCTTACTAATATAAAATAACACGAATACAATATAACACTAGGTGGCAGATGACTCTCAACCGGTGCAATACCACCACTTTGCTTATTAGCCTTTAAATGGTGAAACCCATGTTTAGTCTCTAGAGAAAAGTTTCCGGCATCCTCCAATCTCCCTCAACCCATGCACGGTACTATTAGTACTAATGCTAAATTTGTACCACTACATACAATACTAATAATATGTGGTAGATACTCATTAACCGGTGGAATACCACCACTTTGCTTATTGGAGACTTGAAATGGTGAAACCTATTTTAGTCACCAGAACAAAGTTTCCGGCATTCCTTCCTCCCTCCTCATCTCCTTCAACCCATGAACGGTACCAAGTACTTTGGGTTTTGATACCTTTCATGTTTGGAGTTTTCATAAAAAAGAAAGAAAAAAACCACACGGGTACACATACATAAAAATTGAATTCTTATCTGCTGTCTGGCTCTTGCTTGCCCATGCTACCAAAACCTTGTTGTACATACTGGCAAGAGGTACTGCCAGTTTCCACATTTAATCCTATAATGGAACTAGCATTATAGGATATACTTTGACAGCACCTCTTTCCACTATGCACAACAGGTTTCGGTAGCATCGGCAAACAGGAGCCAAACAGCAGGTAAGAATTTAATTTTTATGTATGTATACCGTATGTATTTATCTCAATCTATAGTACAATCCTGTGTAATCCTAATGTAATTTTAACCATAAAAATTCACACAATTAGTAATTAAATACAAATGTTCCCAAAATTGTCTTTATTTTCTCCCCTAACAGCCAATGTATGGTCTGATGACAGGCAGCGGTAAGATGCTTGATTTTAGAACAGAATTAAATGAATCAGAACAGACACTGATCAATTTATACACAGATCGATGAACTTTACCTGCTGGAACAGTTTGTTTATTCTAATTTGTAATACGTTATATAATGATTCTGGAATTTAACTGTCAAAAAAATATGTGTGTGTGTGTATATATATATATATATAAAAAACTTACTAACTTGCGTCTATGTTAACTGGCTGTTCTTATAACAAACCTATGGCAATCACTAACTTTATAATGAACTCTATAAATAACTTTTTCATTAATATGACACGGCACTGTACAATATACATACATCCTCTAGTCAAGTACTGTTTAGGGGCAAAACTAATATTTTACACAGCTATAAATAAATAGAAAGAAATAATACTGTAACATTAAAATCGCTTTCAATTTTAAAGTACACGGTAATCATTGGTTTTTCATAATAATTAATAGAATGATTAATAATTAATAGATGGTTACTTATAGTTGGAAGAGCAGAACGAAGTCACTTATTATGGAACTGGTTTTCAATTTGTCCGGAATTTCCGTGAACAAAAGAAATTCAATGACAAAAAGTTATTTTGAAGTAGGCACAATGGTTTACTTGTTTATTTTTGTGTGGGAGAAGAGATTAATTCCCATATATGGGTTATAATTATGCAAAGTATTCCAAATCTTTCATCTGGATATTTACATAATGAATTAACCCCATATTTTCATAAACCTACCAAAAACTTGTCGTCTGGCCTTGCGATAATCGCGGAAAATTAAGCACAAATTTGCATCGGGGTAATTTTGTTTTGTCTACAGCGGTTATTCCCCTCTGCATACTATTCATTTGATTAAAATGTTGGTCCATCTCTTTCCGGAGGAAAGTGCGGGTTCAAATTCAATAAGATAGTCGTATACTATATATAGATATGCTGGTGGTCAAAATTAGACTTATGTTGAGATCCTTACAGATCAGACCATTCGGTGGTGGGGAGAGTGCATACGTTGGGCAGAAGACTAAAGAAGAAGACAAAAAAAAAAAAAAAAACTTATCAAACATTCCACCAGGTGGCGTATCACCGCAAGTTACAGGTTAACTGCTCGCTGCCATAACTTTTAGCCGAGTAAAAGTTGAAACCAAATTACTGTATACTACACAGAGGACGGTGGGTCTCATTTGAGACCCAACGGCTAAAAGACCAGATGAAGTCGTACGATAACGTATGTTTGTATGCATATGGTTTTTTGGAAGGAGGCGAATTAACCGTACAAAACATTACACACCACAATATCCATACACTTTTACACCTCTGGCCTCTACAGTGTTCTGTATCACACCACAATGTATACTAGGCGGAGATTGGGGGGGGAACCCCTGGTGCCGTTAGACCCTAAACACACTATACACAGAGGATCATGCATGCATGCATGTCATAATGTCACTTATATCATACGCGATATTCACCTTCAAATGTGCTAACTTCAAATGTGTAATCAGATTCAGACACGATGAGGCCCTAAGCCAAAGCATCATACTGCCAACGTAATGTTCATCGCTCGCTCTACTGTTGGGTAAATTTCCAAAAACGTCTCTTAACCCTTTGCTCGGAATACATGACCCCAGAAGAGAATGCATTTATTTTTCTTAAATAAAGCACACATTTCAGTAGCACGCTTATAATTCCTATAAATGTTAAAAATCGGATGCATAGGTTGATATGTTATTACACACAACATTTTAAATCCCATGTGCACTGAGTAGCCTAATGGAGGAACTGGATTACATTTGAATTCAAACACCCTTTTTGCTGTCGTTGTTCACAATAAGTGACGTGAAAAATGATATACTGAAGCCTCGAGCTAAGAACAAAGCATCAGTATATAGTCTATAAATTATATGTATGCTATGGTTGCTTTGGGTTAGAAGTATTACCGAACATACTGTTAACTTCCTAGCGTAAAAATAAATTGTAAATATAACGCTAAAAATACAGGTAAACACACATAAGGCCAGCTCTAATGCAGTAGTGAACGAGTTCAGGTTGTCCTTGGTTCGAGTTCACGTGACCACTAAATACGTTTAATAATATACTTGCCAAAATGGTTAGCTGTAAATGCCATTTACCTACGTGGTCGTTTCACAAAAGCAAAGCATTAAAAAAAAGGGGGGGGGGAAGTAGCAGAAGTCGTACGATAACGTATGTTTGTATGCATATGGTTTTTTGGAAGGAGGCGAATTAACTTTACTCTGCATCCAGAAATAACTGAGTTTAATTTCTCTTCATTTTTGAACTTTCATCTATATACGATAAAGTCGGGACCTTTTCTGACGCAATAGCTTGTTTGCAACATGTGGTTGTCATTCTAGTAAGATCCTGGAAGCAGGGGGGGAAAAAATCGTTAAGCATTTCTGGATGAGGTCCGGCTGATTGTGATAAAAAGAAAGAGTTTGTAATCTCTTGAAGAGATTTTCTTAAAAGCTCTATAACATGTCCCTTTAAAACGGGACATGCAATAAGCATATAACATGTCCCGTTTTAAAGCTCTGGGACATGTTATATGCTTATTACTAATAGATTAGTATGAATATTGGAAATTCAGTAGTTGCTTTCTTTAGCATTTTCCGAGTCACGTGTTATAAACCTCAGTTAAAAAATGCAGCCAATGTGTACTTTAAACATCCATTGCATTCAAAATTAATAAAGGCAAATGTACCTTTAGTGATTTTATTCTCTCATCTAGTATTTGAAGGCTTAGATTTGTGTTCGTTGCATTACACTCTTATTACAAATCAAGAGTTTGTGTGCCTTGCGTAAATAAAAGAAGTTCTAACGGGAAGCATGATCTCTGTGAAGTAGATAAAAATGCTTAAATCACTAGGCGAAAAGATGTTGCATGTTAAATGAATATCTGTATAGCTCTCGAGAGTTTAGCACGTTATGCATTTTGCTTAGCACACAATTATTGTGAAGTAGGTCTTACTTCAGCTAATGTCGACGTAATTTAAGCATTTCGCCTGATGCACATTAACACATGATCTGTAATAAGTACTGTCGGAACATAGCGTTTTTAGTAATTGCTTGTTAAATAAGCAAAGTACGATATGCATAAAGGGAAATACCTCTAATTTAATGGAGACTCAAAAAAATTCACAATAAATTTCGGTGGCTTTTCTTCCTCAAGAAAATATTCCTTCAATATTTCCAAAAGTTTGAATACTCGGTCGATCTCCTGGTATAAACTTAATCAGCGAGTTTTTGAATATATTTTATATACTCCTATGTTATATCTAAAGAAAACAATAAGTATTATATCTAAATAAAACAATATCAAAATTACAAAAAGTTTGACGAACTAATAATGGAAATAACATGGCATCCTC
Organism: Mastigoproctus giganteus; assembly: GCF_048544385.1. Taxonomy (NCBI): domain Eukaryota; kingdom Metazoa; phylum Arthropoda; class Arachnida; order Uropygi; family Thelyphonidae; genus Mastigoproctus; species Mastigoproctus giganteus. The sequence goes on from NC_143575.1 coordinate 142,541,569, forward strand.
GATCAATAGCTATTGCAAGACGGATTGTCTCGCCACAAAGAATTCGCCTTTTAGCCAGCACAAAGGTGCACTGCAGGATGGTACAATGAGTGCACTCAAAATCTGTACCACTAAGAACACTTATAGATACGTCTCTTAGCGGTTATTCTAAACAGCTCAACTCATATAAACTCAATCCAATTCTTGGACGAAGTTGCGACCAATTGCAAATTTCCTGAAAATTAATCTTTAGTACATCGAAAGCTACATAAAAACACTCACTGCGTTTCTCCTTCTTTGCAGCTTCAAATGTTAGAAAGGTAGCAATATAACCTCATTCTTCATTTCGGTGAAACGTTAACTAACCTGACCTTAGCATTATTCACCGGTTCATACCCATGCAAACATCATTCTCATCTTAGGAAGTAACAAGGATTTGAGGAATAAAGCCTCACTATTAAAGAACTTTAAAAAATATATGCAGTGGTAACCTATTTCATATATGGAATTTTCCGATATCAGAAATTAAGTTATCTGCCGATTTATTTTCCATCCATTTCACTCATTAAAAAAAAAAAAAAAAAAAAAAAAAAAAGAGAGCAGAAAGTACTAAAAATTAACTATCAAAAGCATAAATTCCAGAAGAATAAATGCAAAATTATCTTAAAAGTACGTTGGTTTTGAAAGGAAAAGCAAGTATAGCTTTAATGTGCGATGAATTATTTGTTTATGGAACTTTCAAGCAACATAGCATTCTAGATGAGCCTGAGTTGTCATTTCCACTCGCAATCCATTCCCTTAGAGACTTCATAAGTGAAATCCAGGAAGTGCCGGACTACGAATCATCGCCAAAGAGGATGACTGGAGTGAGGAAGTTATAGCTCTAACAATAAACAAAACTTCCTGTTGGTCTTTACACAAGAGCCAGTTTTACAGGGGTATGAGTCACAAGAAAAAGAAGAGGCTGCCTATTTTTAGAGAGGAGTTAAAAATATGTTTCTAATTGTATAGCTGCCTCAGTCTTCAAACCCTACACAACAAAAAAAAGTGAGGCATACATAAGCAAAACACCTCATTGTATTTAGAAGTACTACCAAACAACTAGAAGAGAATAGATTAATCAAACTCGTGCCTTTCTCCTGCTTTCTTTATCCTAAATACACCCAAGCAATTTGCTCCTTACTCAAGTTGGCTGTGGTACCCACATTAGATATTAAGTAACACAGCATGAACGCTGCATGACCGGCTAACTAGCATGTCAGAACATGAGATTGCTGAGACAAGCACCTAAACTGTCGTAAAAGCACATGTGATACTTGGTGTAACTCGGGCACTTTCCTGGCTCAGATCCAACGAATTAAAAAATAATAAAAAGAAAACTAATCCAAGTTTTTACGTTTGAAACCTAAAACATGTGCTGATAATTCAACAGGTGGAAAGTAAAGTAGTTTATAAGGCCAGAAATATACACTGGCGGTCCAAAATATAGGTTCCAATTATGAAATCTGAGATATCAAAAATATATATACTTTCTGGAATTATGTCAAATATTCAGATTTGTAAATAAATGTCAAAATTTCATGAGTCATAGTTAGAGACCATGACTACAGAAGACAGCCCTGCGTAATTCATGCGTTTAATAGAGAATGCGATCAATCTGATAGCTCCAACGAATTGAAATAATAAAAAAGGGAAAAAAAAAACTCATCCAAGTTGACGTTCTAAAACCTTAAAAACATGTAATAACTCTCAACCAATTATGCTGTTTACAAAAACTCAGCCGACCGGCCTAGGAACATTAAGGTTTAAAATAACGAGACTTTAATGCATAAAGCCTTCCATTAGCTTTTAAATTTGGTTTAAGCACAGTTTTCATTTAACAACTTATGCATAGCAGAGGGCAGACTTCGCTTATGTTTTTGCTTACAGCTCACAAACTGACGAGACAAGATGTAATATCGAATACTTCATCAAGTAAAAAAAAAAAAAAAAAAAAAAAAATTATCAGCGTGCTTAAAATTTTAGATTGATTTAAAATATTCAAAATTATTTGCCAAGAAGTTTGACGGACTGTATAAACTTGTAAAATGACCAGCACTTCCCTTCACTTTTGCACGAAACTGTTAAGATTCTCCCTTAATTGCAGCAATCTAACTGCCTGCTCCATTAAATGCTCATATTAAACGCAAAATTTTGTAACGCGAGTGATAAAAGATAACACATTAAAATGCTCGTAGCACAGGCAATTTTTCATTGATTTTTCCCCCCTGTCAAGTCTAATGTTAGCTTCCTAACATGAAAGTAGTGAGGAGTTCCTATTTTTAATTTCGTAATCGAAATAGTTGCGCATGCTCATTTTTCACATCCGCGACTATGATATTTAGTATTTCTAGAAGACGGCTGATGTTAGTTAAATTAAGATTTAAGCTGTTTGTAAATAAATTTTATTTACTCAGTTTAAATAAATAAAATATTTTTAACGAGGAGCTAGTACGAATCATTCGGAAATAAATGAAGCTGCAGAACGACGATAGCCTACGCAAAAATATATAAACTAGTAACTGTGAAGAAATTAAAGAAATTTTAATGAGGAGATATAATTAGCATTTTGAGATGCCTAAAAAATTATTCTGAGTATAAAAGTTATGACAAAAATTTAGTCGTCATTCTAAACTTAAAAAGCATCGGAGAATGCAATTAAATCTTAGAATTAGCAATATTATTATTTACAATTTATTATTATGGATGCAGGATATTTCTTAGGATATACAGAAACTTACAAATGGCTGTTTTATTTTTAAAGCAAAATAAAAGATTTTGCTCGTCATCGAGTAAGCGCTTTTGCATTTTCTATCAATTAAAGTTTAATTAAAAATTTGAGAAAACACAGTTAACCCACCCCCACCAAGATTAAGAATACAGGAAGAGAACTTTGCATGATGTTGGATGATAGTGTTGAAATGTGCTTGTGTGGAAGTGAGGGTATCATTTTATATGCCGTTATATTCAGTATCGAAGCGTCATCAATTATGAATACCAATCACCCGATTATGAAGACTATATTTCAGCCTTCATAATTCAAACAAATCAAAATACGTGTTCATTAGCGTCATAATTTGTCTAGATTTCGGGACTCGCTGGTGTATAAAATGCGCTGCATAGCCCAAACTACTCACCCACTTCTGTTATATAGAACATGGGATTGGGTTGGGGGCCGGGATTTTTTTTTTTTTTCTGTTTGCTCCCAGGCAGTCACAGTCCCATATAGGTTTAGAACTATACGGCAACGTAACTCGTATTTGAGTGCCTTCGTAAAAAATCAAATCCGCAGCAAAGTGCAGGTCTTACTACAAGTCCTAAGCGATTAAGGCATAGCCGAGTAGCTGTGGAGGGCCTTAATCGGTGTTGCAACGGCGTGGTTACTGGTTTCAAAAGTGAAAATTAAAGGAAAAAAAAAAAAATAATAAAAATATATATATATATATATATATATATATATATATATATATATATATATATATATATATATATATATATACACACACATATACATACACACACACACTGTATAATAATAATATATTTTCCTCTGGGACAGCCAATTCAGAGGAGTTAATATTTTCATTTAATGAACTAAAGTATAAGTTACTTTTCTTAATAATACCATCTGAAATAATGCATAAATCGCATATACAAAATAAGTGTTAATCTGCCTTGTAATTTTGTTTTAGTTCATTTACTGCGTAGCATTTTATGCTTCGTTTGATAAGAAACCATAAAAATGAACTGACTCAAAGCTATTCATCTGTTATCTAACATAAGGATTTAAAATATATTTTTTTAGATACTAAATGACAAATATTCAATACACACCTTAAATATTTCTTCACGATTTAAGAAATCAAATTTTTTGGGGAGCATTTTTTAATAGGTTTTTGACGCGAGTCACTTTCTAGAATTTTTATTCTTATTTTAAAGCAAATTTTAAGTGGATTGCATAAATGTGGTAGCCTGTTCCATACCTTAGGCTTGCTAGGTCTTGGACACTCGCCGACGCCAGCGATGCATTTCGTGTGCATGAAGCAAGCGAGCATCAAAGTTCTTGTGAGGTCAGTGGTGCAACTCGATGACTGCAATCCAACACCCGTAACTTCAACCAACAGTGACTATATTGTGTTCGTTCGTTTCTCTCTCAGGAATGTTAAGGATCCAAGCGGTAAGATTTTTTTCGTCCTGATCTTAAATCAAAGTAACTTTTATTTGCGCAAAATGAAAAATAGCTGAGGGGGTTTGAGAGAGAAAAGGAATCACATAAGTACACACTAGTGACATGTCAAGTTATGTAATGTTTGGTCCTCAAACATTGGCAATGATTTTTTTTTTCCCCCGGACCTCAAAACAATAAAGACGTGGTACTTACAGAACCAGAGAGCTAAGTGCAGTTGTCTGGAAAGTTCAGATTAAATGAAAATACGTAGAATTACACGCAGATGCGTTTAAAGCTTCATGTGCTTGCATTAAGATATAAAAGTGGAAATTTTTTTTTTTTTTTAACATAGTAAATCGAAGATAATTTTAAAAAAGGAATTTGAAGGTGGTTGGGCTTGAAGCACATCATTGGCTAAGACCATACTGCGCCGTTCTATATTATGTCTCTATATTCCATGGGCAGGTTTTCATGAAAACCTGCCCATGGAATATAGAGTCTGAATAACTCAAAAGTCCCTTCTGAATAACTCAAAAGGGACCTTATTTCCTCCTTCAGGGATGGCTAACTACAGCTCTCAGTGAAGAGGACTTTTAAGAACGGAATAATCGAATTCTTCAGTACTTAACCTTAAACATTCAAATGGCCTGTTTCCTATCCCCTGAATAAATCTCAGGAATAGGCAAACAGGCTCACTAAAACTGAAAAAACCGGAATTAGTACACGCCGAGTATTCATAGCTGTAAAAATAATCAACGAGTTACAGAGCACCTAAAAACTCAGTAGATACTTATGTGTTTATTATATTAAAGTGTTCATTTTAGACCTCCATGACAAAATGGTAGAACACGAGGGAAAGTCCAGCACTCGACCAAGTACTTCAACATCATTATCGAGAAAACAGTTATGCTTTATGAATAGATTTCTGCGGTTCAGGGCTATTAAATGTCTCATAAACACGCGCCACAGTTTCCTTAATAAGCAGAGTGAGTTACCGTACAACATTGCCTATAATTTGTGTATTGTACTTGAAAAGGAAAAGGGAGAGAAAGAGACGCCAAAGCGGAGCACGACGACATCCCTGTAACTAACCTTTGTAACTGCCCACTTGTATTTTGAAGGCTTTCGTAATCTCACGAGGTTTCTAAGTACCTTTCTGTAGATAGTGGGGGGCCTTTGTTTGTCCGGCGTTATTATTAAAGTCAAAACAGCGGCCTCTAGCGACAGTTTAAATGTGTGACGTTTGCAAAGAAAATGACATCCCCACCACAAAAGCTAGCGAGGCAGGGAAGGTAGAAAAGCATGGAGAAGACAGATCCGTTCAGCAACAGCAGTGTTAATTGTGCCCTGCAGTTATTATTGGGTATTGGGGGGGGGGGAGTCAGATTATCCCAAGCTGTCTACACGGAAATGACTAAGTGAGGGTAATTTCAGTTCGCGCTACTTCTCCAAACAGGCTCCGGGAGCACGGATGGCGGGAGCAATCTCCACTCTGTTTCTCCCCTCCCTCTGCAATGTATATTGCAGAAGGTTTTGAAGAGGGGAAGAAAGTAGACTAATGAACGCTTCATGCCTCCTTTAATCAAGTCTCTACCACAGAACGGACATGAGATCAAAGTTCATTGTCGAAGGGGCACAATAAACGCTGACGTCAAAACAAAGGAACGAAAATGTTCAAGGTAGCGAGAAATCTGCAAAGCTTTTAAAGAGAACATTAGAGATACAATATAGAATAAAATACAGGAGCAATAAACAGTAATTCCAAATTTAAAGTGTTTTACACAGTTGTAAGTGGATTACATTGGAACTCTGCCAGTATCGTGCGGAATAATTCATTCTGAAGCAAATTCACGATAACGTTATGAGACTGTTCAACTGAACAACTTCAATTTAATACTCATTCTCACTTTATATAAAATGATACAATTGGTACTAAGAAGAGTTCTTTCCAAGGCACTCACTGCAGCTTCGGCGATGAAATGGATGCAAGGATTGCTTAAACAGATAATTTAAGTATGTATCCAGTGAAAAATTTACTAAGTATCTTAAATGCCAGTGTAATATATCTACAACTGAATGCACAGGATGACAGTATTATATAATTAATACTACTCATATACCATGTGAAATAATATATATCTATTAAGCTAATCAATCGCCTAAACCGTTATACAATTGAAGTGATTTAATAAACTATATTATTTATTTCACGTGGTATATGAGTGCTATTAATTATAGTAATAATCTTAATGGAAAACAACGACGTAACGTCCTTCCCTAACGATATTACATTTCTGAGAGGTTTTTTTTTTTTTTTTAAATCAAAACCCAAAACAAGAAACAATAGTGCTTAGAATCGTGCGTGGGTTAAGAAGACTGAAGATATTTGTTGACATCAGATTTGGATTTCCGTAGACTAATTTTCAGGAAATAGATGTTCAGGGAAATTGCTCCAGAAAACAGAAATGGAAGGGATAAACCAGAAAGGGGGGAAAAAAGTCTGGTTCCATGATTTTGAAGTTGGAGAGTTGTTTTTTTTTTTTTTTTTTTTTTTTGTTATTTGATTTTTAGGAGCATTAGCAACTAAGGCCATATTGCTCCGGGGATATACGGTGGTCATTTCCTGACCTTTCCGCATCCTCCGTATTTGGTGGTCACGGGCTCGAACCCCGGTCTAATCAAGAAGCGTGTGCTACGCACTGCTGCTTCTGCCCACCTGGCTACGGAGGCGCCGAAGTTGGAGAGTAAATGGATGCTGACCGATTGCGGAACGTGTTCGGACTGGTATCGAAGAGCGTGGGGGGGGGGATTACAGAAACCAATTCAGAAGAGCAGTGCCCATGGAAGTAGCTATAGAAAAGGCATGCAACAGAAACAACTTCTATGAGACAGAAAGAGACTTTGTACGATGTCATTAATTAACCTGACTGCCTTCTTTTGAATAATCTAGAAGACAGAGGTTATGGGGGGCACTGCTCCAAATGTGGTAACAATATTTCATGGTAAGGCGGGTTTGAGATTTGTACAGAGTGAGCAGCTATTTAGAAAAAATAAAAATAAAAAAGTAACGCCGTGAGCAAAAGAGAAAACCAAGTTTTTTAGATGCAGAGGAAACAATATTTGTCATGTGCTTATGCACAAGAAAGATTAAAAGTCAGGGTAATCCCTAATAGAGATATGTGATGTCTAGAAATCTGAGTGCCGTCGAAGATAAGCACAGGAGCAGAAGAATCCTTTTTACGAGATATAAGATAGGACTGAGCTTTATAGGGATTTGAAATTAACTAATTTATCTTTGCCTCACTGGAGAATTACCTGGAGACCAGCATTTAAGGATTTAGTTGGTCACTTTCGAGAAGTTGAAGCTGTTTGTGTAGGGCAAGGTTTCTCAAACTGGAAAATGCAACGTACTAATCAGCAAAACTATGGATAGGGTTTCCAGTCAGAGTAAGAAGATAATATACAAGAGGAAAAGAGTGGGAGAAAGAACTGAGAACCTTGGGGAATATCAGCAGTAGTGGAGAAGTTTGAAGACAGAGAGTCATCTATTATCACCCGCTGTAAGCGGTCAAAGAGGAAACTAGATACCATTTGCAAAAAATATTCGACAATACATAAGATGGAAGCTTGTTTAGAAGACCTTTATGTCAAACGCGATCAAGCGACTTAGAAATGTCAAGAGCAACTGCTTGAGTTTCACTAGACTTTTCCATTGAATTTGTCCATAGATGGATAACGTAATCCAAAATGTCACCAGTAGATGGACACTGAAGGAATCCATATTGATGATCGTTGATAAGATGGAAAGTTAAGAGTTTATGATTAAGCAGTTAATGGATTTCTCCATTACTCTGGAAAGAGAGGCAAGTGCAATGGGACGATAAGTGGATGGAAGGTATTTGTTACCTTTTTAAGAACTGGATAGATATGAGCAATTTCCAAGATGAAGGAATAAGAAAGTGCAAAAAGGCGATACAGAACAGAAATTAGCTCAGGAGCACTAGCTTCGAGAACAAGTTGAGAAATACTATCAGCACCTGGAGCTTTCTGGCATCAAGATTGTTTAAAATTCTTCTGACAACCTGTTAATGGAAAAGCACAGGAGGTATTGAGTTAAGTGTTCTGGGAATGTAAGAGATGGTTTACCCAGATCTTCAACACAAGAATTAGAAGAAAAGTAGGATGCTAGTTATCTTTAATTTTATTTTATCTTTAGTTGAGGAGGTAATAGAACCAAGTATTAACAGAGGCAGGAGTACAGATGCAAAAATTTGAGGCTTTGGTAAGAGACCAGAATGCTGGAGTACCTTTGGACAAGAAGCAAGTTTTTCACTCTTGGCCTGTTCAAAATCTAGTTTGGACTGATTAATAACTGCTTTAAATTGTTGCGAGCTTTAATGTAGGCAAAAAATGAACGTGGAGATTTGAATGCTTGCCAAATGAAATATACATTCTTTTTCTAGAATGATAGTAGTAGCAGAGGCATGTGATGAAAGAAAGCAAGCGTATGTAGCATCAGCCAAAAAAAAAAAAAAAGAAAAACACATCCATTCCCTCTAAAAGATGTCTAAGCATACTTTTTTGGAAAACCAAGGTTTAGATAAAGGATGATATTTTAAGATGGTGTGTGGAATATAGGATTTCAATCCCTACGAGAATAATTTCACTGACACGATCTGAGCACGAGTTGACATCAGAAGATTTGAAACAGTAAACCGACCAAGGGAAAAAAAGAAAACTTGCAGATCATCCCATTTTGCATTCTTGTAATGCCAAACAACACGAGGTTGAGATTGACTACGAGAGAAAGGCACCATTGGAGAAGAAACCATTACCAAGCTGATCTGAGGTGCCTAGGGGACCATTCACCTCTACCGTGTACTTAGAAGGGTTGTTCGTGAGAGTGTTGGGCGTGTTGTTAGGATTGTCTAGTATTGTGGCAGGTAAATGAATAATCTGTGCAGAGTTATTAGTAATTGTAAGACCTCAGCATCTCGACCAGCTGGGTCCGTGTGACTATAAAACAGAAGCCAGCTGGAATTGTGAACATCAAAATCAGCAAGGAAAAATCTCACTGTTACGTATGTTGTACTGGAGAAAGTTGAGTTTCAAAGAAAAAAGTCAAGGAGTTCCAAACGATTAAGTGAAATTGGAAGTTCGACAGGGGCAAGAGATGAATTTGACAGAATGGGGTAGAGAGATTTTAAGCCAGAAAATATCAAAAGAGGTTTCAAATTACTAAATCTTTGACAGGAAACATCAGAACGGACGTATGAGCAAATATCACCTTTAAAGCGAAATAAATCATACAGAGATTAGGACATGTTTGGAAATGAGAGCATGAGCCTGAAATGATGTTGGCAGTACCATTGTAACGTTTGTAACGGTGGCAGTGGTACCGTGTAACCCACGATAACATCAAGGGTAGCTGGAGTGGCTCCTAGCCAAGAAAGCATGCAGTCTGTGCACGCACGAGGTGGCCGCTAGTACTGTTCACATTGCATGAGCGCATAAAAGCGCGGCGCTCTTAAATTAAATAGGATGGTATTCCTGTCGAAATACACATGGCATAATTACTTCTGCAGTCTGAGCTGCTAATCTGTAGTGTTTCTACACGAATCTAGATTTCAAACTTGTCTTTTCCATCTGCTAAAATTCAAGCAGAAACTGGAAGCCCACAACTGATTCCAAGAGGATCTCTTAATTGTTGCGTAATGAAATTAAGAAATATGAATGGTTTGAAAGGTTCTTCTGGATGCTATTACAGGAATCGTGTTTTTTTTTTTTTTATTCTGTTTCTGATAAAGATTGTCATTGATAATGAAAAAAAATTTTTTTTTTTTCATTAACATGTTTAATTTGTATACATCACTACTACTTTGTAACAATGAATTTCCGAAATGGATCAAGGATTAATGGAACAGTCACTGGAGAGCAAGAAAAGGGCGCTATCCGGCCTAACGAATCCCAGTTCCATCACAAGTGAAAGGACCATGGATGGAGATCATGTATGCGACATTTTTACAGGAACCCCTGAACGACTGCGCCTACTTTAACGCTGCCTTAGGCCAGATTTGTCACATTATCAAAATAGCACCAACACAATCGTTATAAAATAATAACAACGACAATAATAAATGAAATTTATTACAAGTATTTGAAAATTATTCTCTAATCTTTGACCTACTAGACAACTCGATCCAGAATAAGTAGTCGGCGTCTGATATCATTAATAGTCTTGTTTTGGTAAAGAGTAGCTATGAGGTGACCTAGTACTTCTCACAGTGTGTATTGTACTGTCTTAAAGCGCTTTTCTTTGAAGGGTTTTTCACCTTGTGAAACAAATCTCCAAGTCACAAGGAAAAATATCTCAATATGGGTAGAGTCATAAGGACTCATATACGGATAACAGTGTGTGTAGAGGGTGAGGGTATTCAAAGATTTTCCACCATTGCAATAACGCCTTTACAGTACTAGCCATATGACACATTTTGTGCTGTCCTGAAAGATGGCTGGAGCTGTTGCCACTGAGGCACTTTCGTCGTCGTATACAAAGCAATACAACGTGCTTTTTGAAAAGCATGAAACATTCCTTGTCTTTCGTTCCGTGCTACTTCAGTCTTTATCCAAGTACTGATCTTGCTTTGTAAACATCGCTCAGAGCACCTCCAGTACCCACTTACACTTACCCGTCCACTACCGAACTGCTATTCTGGGATATTATCACATTTCCAACTTATGCCAAATATATGAAACTGCAAAATTGTCTTGTCACCTTTTATGAGTTGCCTGTGCCACGTCATTCATGCTCAGGAGTAGGTGTACATGACAGTATCTACTGTCCTCCTGGAAGTAGCCATCGCTACTTCCAGAAGGACAACATGTCAATCATGAGGCACATCTCACTCAGGAGCACGATTGAACGCTACTTGCCTGGCTCATACAATCGATCGAATCTCAACCCAATCGAGCATTTGTGGGATTATATCAGAAGAGGGATCAAACATATGAACCCACTTACGTTCGCCATCCAGTAAGAACCATTATTCAACTTGCGTTGAGAAACTTGCGTCGGAAAGTTCATGCTAAGGAGAAACTACAGCTGTTGTGGACCAAAACTGCAATTTCTTACAGTTGTTTCTGGAATTGTTCTGCAGAACAACCGCAAGTTTCTAGCAATTGTTGTGCAATTCAACACCCTGCTGCTGAGCTCCTTATCTATGCAATACTAAGATAGTGTCAATAAAAATACAATCGGTAGTGTTCCTACTGTGTGTTTTTATTAAAGATCAAATAAAAGTTTTTTTCTAACTACCCATCTAATAATATCAAGACAGAGGGAGACGTCATACCATGTTTAAAAACTTAAGAGAAATACGCATATGAAGCAAAAATTTCTGGCTCTATCTATCTCCTATCCAGATCAAAAATGTTTATCTGGATAGGAGTAAAAAAAATTCCGTGCGATATTTAGAAGGAAATAATTTTTTTTTGTGTTCATTAATTGGAATATTTTTTCCAATTAATATGTTTCTCGATACTCGCTGATTCTTCGCTTAGCGCAATCTAAATGCCCAAACCAGTTTGAAAGGCAAAGCGATGAGCATCAATCAAATAGCTATCTCTAACGAGATGAGAAACAAAGACTGCATGCAAAGTTTAAGTAAAAAGAGAATCTGAATGAAAATGCAACGTTTTCATTTAATTTCATTTCTGTGACTTAGTCAAGTTAAGTCAGGCTATTTTTTAGCACCATACTCTCAAAACAGAATTCTTGACCCGACGTCACCGAACCTCAGATTCTGAACTTTTTTTTTTTCCCCTTTTGTTTATTACATACGCATCTTAAACACCTTTATACTTCGCTCTTTTCTTTGACACTTAAACGCGACCAATGAAGGAATATTGACATAATCGAAAGCTCCTAACAATACAGAAATTTCGTTCTAATAATAAATTAATAAGTTATCTAAATAACTTATTAATTAAACTGATATTCCGTTTAATTTTTCTTATGTCTGAAATGTCTTATGACCTGAAGATATTTTAAATTTTTACTCGTTTTATTCGTATTTTATATTTTACTTTATATATATATATATACTAACTAACTTTTCATTAAAGATTATTTCGCCTGAAAGTTTTTATAAAATCTTTTAGGCGAAATAACAATGTTATATTACATTCAATCTAAGAGATTACGTTAATTTGTGTACTGATCATCAGGAACATGTTCCGAATTTGAACTAACGATTTATCAAACAAGCAAGTAATCATTTGCGAAAATTCTTTTCGAAATTTATTTTCTAAAATACTCTCACATCTAACAGAAAAAAAAAAAAAAAAAAACAATAAATAACTACAATTCCATATTTAGGAGAAAATAAAATGTCTGCCATTCGTTCTCTACGATATAGGCCATCTCGTCATACAGTAGCTAATTTGGTGGATGGCTGACTGGATTTATATATTTCAGGTGACATTAACTGGAGAATAATTATATATAGGTGTTTATTACACGGCAGTATAGGCACCAAATTCCAGCCATTACACACATCGCTGAAAAAAAAATTTCAGCATCAAATGATCTTCCAAAGCGAACCAAACATGGGCACGTGCCAGTTTCCCGGTCAGACGCCCTAGTGTGCTGGACATGCACCTGCCTCTAGCAGTCTGTCAACACGAAATGTGGTAGCGACAAACAGGAGGAGAAGGATGGAAGTGGGACCACAGTTCCTACTGACCGAAAACATCCTGCTCTTAATGGTAATGTTTTGACTTGAGGACATGTGTTGAATGGAAGTTAATATATTGGCTCGCTATTCGACCGCCCACTATGTAAAGGTAAATAAACTAAGCAAGGAAAAGGCGGTGGACACATTAACGGAAAAGGTTCCAACCCTCTTTTAAACATTAACTTCCCTGGATTCAGAAGATGTCTACTCAACAAATAATCTTTTATTGTCTGCTCAGTTGCCCAGCAGATATCATGTGCTATTAAACGTGAAAAGAGGCACTTATTAATATAGCACTAGTACTGATAGACAAATATTCGTTCACATGCAAGTAACGGTCAAAACCATCGAACTTAACCGTAGCAATCAGTGTTTTCAATTATAACGGCCATCTTCAAAAACACTTAACTCAACTACAATTGAATTTTATCACTGGAGGGGGCAAAAAAGAGCGACAGCGAGAATCGAACCTTAGCACACAAGAAAAATACAAATGTCTGTCTTCGGCTACTATCTCATATGAAAATATGTACTAAATTGTTATTACTCTTACATAGTTTGCCGATTTCCCGTTAATTAGGGACTTTAGGAAATTAAATTTGCGATTTGTTAATTTTGCAGATATTAAAAAAATACCTTTAATTTGTTACTATATATGTGGTACATGCCACATATATAGTGGTTGCTCTATACTTTGCCTGATTTGCACACCAACAAAATTTAAATTTTTAAATTAACAGTATATTAAAATCCTCAATTTTTTCCTAATATATTCTGTTTAATATGTTTATATTGTCTGTTTTAAATATACACCACCACTCATATTTTGCTGTTCATATGAACAAGACTAATTGGAAATACAGTACTTTATTATTAGTAGTAGTAGTAGCACGTGAATTTTAAAACTTTCAAAAGAAGTATTCTTGTAAGTGCATTCGCTTTCAAATACCCTAACTCCAAAGATTCTCATTGTATTTGTACAGACTGAAGAGATAGCAGTAATAGGGCGTGCACCTAAGACTCACTGAAAGCTTCCCCTGATCTTTCAAGTGCTGCAGCCATTTAGGCTGATGTTTACCACTTGATTTAAAAGCATCGTTTGACGATTTTAATCTGGTTATAATGTGCACAAAAAAGCCCATTAGAACCTGATAGAAGGTGACAGTTTGAAGCCCTTCATAGAAACAAGGAACCTCTTCGAACAAAGTGGGTCACAAACACTCTGAGGACTTCTACGTACGCCGCTTTTTTTGGAATTTAACATGCGTATTTGGAAAAGTCTTAAGCAGGCCACCGTTTTAAGAAAGTGTGGAACTTGACGAAACAGACTCCAGTGGCTTACGGTACTGGTTCTGAAAGTGAAGTGGCCACATGGCTTCTTCTGAAGTAATCCAAATATTGTTCTAGTGAGGAAGTGAAAGGGACTTCCATTGATTAAATATCACCCCCCGTGCCCCTTCTACTGCAGGCATAAAATCCTTCCACACCAGCTGGCCAATCACTATTTATAGTCAGATATCGGGTATTTAAGCGATGATAGGAGAGTATGTCAAATACCTAGTGGATGGGCTATAAATATTGTCATACAGTAAAGAGTAGTACGGAATGAGTACTAGTAGAAGACAACGAATATGAAGAAAGGCTGTCTTAATACACATCCACTGAATTGGGTAAGACTAGTTTCCATAGGAAAGCGGAAATGCAACCACCTTCCAACACCGCCACGGTGTGAAAAAAATCCTATAAAACTACAGCGATTCGTACTCAGGTGTTTTACGACTGCTACCTTCCAAATTAAGATGATAAATTGTCATTTGCATTTTATTTAGCGATGGATTTTTTGTTGCAGGAAATCCAGAGAAAATTCTGAAATTTGTGTAAGAGCCACTAAAACTGACAAATTATATCGAAATTGAGTGACAGACACTGAATGGAACCGTCGTAAACTCGCAAGGACAACAACGCCCAGCCGTAGCCTAGTGGTTAGGTACTTGGGTGCAAGTACACGTACCTTCAGTGACCGGGGTTCAAGCCTGTAACTACTGAATACGGTGCTGTTTCTCGTATTCAATCTATCATGCGAACTCCTGACCGTTTGGTCATCCCGGAGTATAAACAGAAAATTTATTTATTTTTATAAAGTAAAAATGGAGAAAATGCCATGCTCGTGAGTCGAAATATTTTGCAGAGTCCACAAAAAATAATCAAAAGAGACATTCAAATAAACTTCAGATCATGAAATATTACGAATAAAAAAAAATGTGTACGTTTATTTTTGGAAACATGCTTAAGGAAGGGGTAATGCGTTTGACTGAATATAAAAATGGAATAGCTGAGGAATCATTCAACCAAAATAGTGACCGTTCGTTTCTAAAAATTGTAGGTTTCCACAAGGTGCATACGATTACATATAATAGGGATTTACTGTAATCGTACTATATATAATTATACATTCTCAGTTTATAAAGTAAGCGTGCTTTCTCTTACTGACTGGAATAATTTTTAAAGTTCTCTTCGATGGAGACTGTAGTTAGCCAATCTCCGGAGAGAGTACGATTTCCTCCCGGTGAGTTAGTAATAGTACTGGCAGAATGATACACGGAAGCAAGGATTACACATCACCAGAAAAAAAAATAATAATAATAAAATAACTTAATTTACTCATTCCTTCCAATAATTTGTTCACACCTTCCTTAAATTTATTCAAACTAGCCCCTCCATAACACTAGGTGGACGTTTATTCCAACAATTGATTACTCTTTGGCTGAATTCAAAATTTCCGCACATCTACCACCATCCTTTCCACTTAAATTTATGTTCCCTTGTGTGTTTCATCTCAGAAAGAGTAAATATTTCCTCATTATTTAGTTTATCTAGACTTTTTAAAGCCTTATATACTTCATCTTGCTGCTCGTCTCGGCACCATTTGCAACAGATCTATATCCTTCTTAGAAGGAGGTTTACAAACCTGTATGTAGTATTCCAGATATGGCCTAACCACTGCCTTATACAATGGTATAATCAGTTCGTCAACTCTGGCAAAGTTCTGTATATCTGTACACAGAAACAGACTATTGGAAACTCAAAATATATACATCAATATCATTAAAAACAGTAAGGAGCCCAAATACCGACCCCATTATATTTGCTCATTGACAGAACTCCATGAACTGTTCCAGCAGCTTGTTTGCACTGCTGAGAGAATTTCATGTCGGACTGTACAATTACTCCTAGATCTTTTTTTGTTCCGTATTATCAACCAAATGCAATACTTTGCTGCATTTTCATTACTTTTAAACCTCAATTGTCATTTTACAGTCCATCTGTTTAGTTTAACCTACTCCTCTCTTGAAATAGCACACCATGATTATTTTCATTAACCACTTTTTATCATCGGCAAACTTAGACATAAAACTCGAAATACAATCGGTCATTAGAAACAGTATGAGGACCAGCACCGCCCCCATGAAGAGCAGTGGTCATTTATAACCATACTTTGTCTCATTGCACTTAACTATTCCTTTATCCATAGTAGTAAGTTCCTCCTAATACCATAACAATCATACGTATTATGTGGTACAGTATCAAAGGCCTTACTGATATCTAAGTAATTGAGATCAAAATTATTCTCTGCATTCAGTTCCTTTGTGACAACCTCATAGTAGCTAATCAGATGAAGCAAGCATGATCTCCCTTTAAC
The DNA here is from genome assembly GCF_048544385.1 of Mastigoproctus giganteus. NCBI lineage: Eukaryota > Metazoa > Arthropoda > Arachnida > Uropygi > Thelyphonidae > Mastigoproctus > Mastigoproctus giganteus. The sequence continues at coordinate 142,558,190 of NC_143575.1, forward strand.
AAATCCACACTGCGATTGCTTTATGGCTCCAAGGTGATCATTCATTATTTCTTTCAGTAATGATTCCATTATTTTCCCTGGCACAGGAATTGAACTGACAGATCTATGATTACCCACTTCACCCTTGTGAACAGGCTGATACATTTGCGCATTTCCAAAGCACAGATACTTTTCTCTGAATATAAATATTCTCTCATTATTAGGCCCGATGTTCAGCTACCTCTTAGCTACTCTTAATATAATTGCAGAGCACGTTGTACGTCTTATCTTGTGCACCTCAAAAATGTCTTCAAGTTGTGATTTCCAGGATCTAAAAGTGTGCATTGGGTTCCTTGTCTGAAGGAGAGTCCATTCAGAGTACTTTTGTGTCAAAGTTCGTAGGGGTATTGAAGTTGTGTTTTCTTTAATTTCGCTTTGTCGTTCTTGCTCACGTTGGAACGGCCGTTAAAATACTACTCCTACATAGGATGAATTTTCCAATTGATATTGCTGCTGTATCGCACTGTAGAATATTGATTTTATTACACCTTTGTACAATACGGCTAAGTTTATGGGATCGCGCAGTTGTTTGGGAAATCTTTAGACTTGTATATTCTGGCAACTTAACTTTAACTGTTTTGATCATGAAATTAAGTAATATTCTAACCGCCATTGTTTCTTCCACGTGAAGAACAAAGACCTTTGTTTGAACGCCATCTTGTCCTGTTATCGCTGGGTGACCATGTGTCTTAAGCAGTGGGTACTTGATTATTGATAGCGACTGTATAAATATTGAATTGATTCCCATGATGATATAATATACATTTTGGTCTGAAAACCATTAAGTATTGATTGACTGATTGCACTGTTAGTTAGCATAAGAAACGCTTTAAGTTTCACATCTGTCTAGTTACAAACTCTGACTGGACAAAACCGTTGGAAGATGTAATATAATGATTTTTCCCAGCGCCCACTGGAGAGGGTAGTGGGAAACGCAAATTCTACTGCACGACCTTACTGATATAACCTGACGTGAAAAAGGGAATTCTGGGTGCCTTGATCTGTGCGCTCTGCCAACTTACACCATCGCCCAATTGGCTTTTCATCCCTGATTTTGTAACTGCTCTTCCCCGTCATGATTACGGTGGAAAGTTCATCTATCACCAGTCAGGACTAACCAGAAGCACACCACAGCCCCATACAACACCCCCCCCCAAAAAAAGAGTGTGTACTCAACCGCAAAAAGGAAAAGACGCGCAGTGATTATCACTCTCAGGTAGAAGCCCAAGAGTCCCGCTCCCCAGCCCTGTCGAGACCCCGTGTGGTGTTGCATGTTTGACATGTGTACCCTGACACTTCTAGACAGGCCTGAATAGCATTAACAAATATTTTTTCGCACCTCTTCTATTCGAGCGTATCCGATCACTATGAAAGTTTTTCAGCCGGCACAACATATCTGCTAGTGGACGCAGATTTCTACAAAACTATGTTGATATGAGCGGCAAGCTCCCCCACCTTTAAAATTATAATTTGAATTTATAATTGCCCCCGCCCCCTACATGTTACGCAGCTGAAACCTATCTATTATAGCCGCACCGTTCAATATGAGGGACAACATAGTAGCGGCATCGTTCCTCACATTTTATATCTTTGGATTCCAAATGAACTGAAAGTTTTTTTTTTTTTTTTTTCGTTTGATATACGAAAATTAAAGTGATAACTGAATGACAGCTACGAAAGAGAATTATCGACTAGACAGAAAAGTGCTCTGATGGAGCACAAAACATAACTGTCAAGGTGATCTTTGAATTTCCCCAAGCTCTCAATCTGATGGCTTGAAGAATAGTGTCTGCCAACGGAAGTAACTTATTTCAGTATTTAACAACTCACTGGCTAAAATAAAACCTGCAATGCAATCTAAATATTTTCCCCTAAACTTGAATTTATGGCTCTAGTTATGGAATCATTCATAACAGAAAATTTCGTCTTCAATCATTTTACTGTCCCCTCTCGGAGCCTTATAGACTTCAATCAGGTCCCCCATAAAATGTACCGAGCTGCCAGACTCCGTAGTCCACCTGTTCCAGTGATATGATTTATCACTGGAGACATCACTAGATATGATATGTCTCTCTTCATACTGATGCCCTTTTGCAGAGCTCACCAAGCGAGTTGCCCGTTTTTGTACCATGTCAAGAAGTCGATGTTTTTTTTTTTTTTTTTTTAAAGGTGTGGTCTCCATACCTAAAAAACCGTATTCCAAGTGAGGTTTTACAACCGCTTTATACAGCGGGATTATGACCTCCCTATCTCTTCCGCATATATTCGATAAATCATCATCTACTGTATATTCTATAGGACACTATGGTTGTTGTTGAAGGGTTTAGGAGTATTAGAGGCCATATTGCTCCGTGTATATTGTCTAAAAATTGGGTGTGTTCTATCGTCGAATTTCTGTTTGATGGACAAAAAAAAGCAGAGTTTCCGGGAGAAAAACCATGCTACCCTCGTCTGAGACCGACTAACTGAGTCAGTTGTGAAGAAGGCCCATAAAAATTCCTCCCGTCATTGATAAGACTCGAATTCAGTCTTTTCCACCCAGTGTGGGAAGCACTGTGCGACCCAAGGGGGCAGATATCCTTTTCCGCCTGTTTGCACTGCACAGAAAACTTCACGTCGACCTATAATAACCAGTTAATCTTTCTTGGCTGTTTCTGATTCAACTCCACCACTGATGGCCAAGTTATAGGCCCCCATGTTATCTTCAAATACTTTAAAACTCCCGTTATAACATTTCCATTTATAGCTCTATCCTGCTTATAACGCTCTTTTCTTCTGATCCCCTCTCCCTGTAAATTTCATCAATCAAAAGTCGATGCCTATGTTCTCATATTTCATGTAGCTGGAATTCCAGTTTTAATTTGGGCAAGTTGGGAAAGGGGGTTCATCTCCTAGCTACGTCACTGAATACTTCCAATTGGCAAGCTATTCAAGCCACACAGTCATCATATCATCTCCCGAAGAATTCATTGAGGCCATTGCAACTTTAACCATGAAGTTATATGCACTGCTAATAATAAGTCACTGCGAGTTTTCATTTCAACAGCCTACTAAACTCACGAAATATGCGTCGAAGAGTTGAGAAATCAAGAGAACCCACCAAGTTTTTCATGAAGTAAAGCTATGACAATAATTACAAAGGAACTTCGCTTTTTCAAGATACAAGTAGAAAATATCCCATATTTGGAGAATTTGGCGCAGGGATCTGTGACCCATGAACACTTGTAATCAACCAAGATGGTGTGTCACACCATATAAGTTAGTATGTGTCCTCTCAACTTGAAACTTCTAAATGTAAACAAAATCATTACACAGCTCAAGTTTCAATTTTCACTGACGAGCTGACAGATAAATACCACGCACGTTTATTTGGAAAAAGTACTTTTAAAAAGTACTTTTTAATTTTAGCCGCAGTTCGTTTGAACTCATCACAATTGTTAAATTTCCCTTTTATTTCTCCCTCTTTCCTGCCCACAATTCAACATTTTTCGAACGTTTTTAATGAGGAAGAAACGTTTATCATCAACTACACCTGTACCCGTCTGGTACTCGGAAAAAATAAATTAAAAATAAATAAAATTAGGCGCGTGTAGGCGTATGCTGACGGCACAGTCTCTAAGAGGAAGAACAGCTACGTCGACTTACATCACACACTCACGGAAGAACATTCCCGCTTGTAGTTCGGCCTTGAGGAAGTACCTCGTGTTGTTTTATCTGCTGGTCGTGCATGGCTGCTCCTAAATGGGATACAGCTGAAGTTTGGGCGAGGGAATGTAATTAGCGACACAGATTTAACTCTTCTCCTTATATGAACTATGAAAATGTTACCGCTAAAAAATTAAACAGCATAACTAATTAATGAATGAAAAGAAATATTAACTTTACAATGGATACGCTACAGGACTACAAAGCGTGATTTCTCCACTCGTGCTGTAGATGCGCTTATCGTCTCTATTGTATTCGTATCAATACCACATGCGTCCTCGACTGTTTTCTGTACTGCAGTTCATAATCACGGTTTGCATATGGTGACTGACTTGTTTCACAGCTGGATGTTCTTTCATCTACTGAGTTTTGAAAATATTTTTATTTAGCTTATTTTTGCTTATGGACAACAGCGCATTAATTATTAAGGGCAGCTGGCGATGCCGGATTTACATAGTCTGGAATCCCTGGCTGACATATTTTAGAGGACCTAAAAATAAGGCTGCGGGGTAATTGTACCAATAATAATTTCATTGTCTCGAGGCCATGGACTCTTTGTATTCGGAATTGGTAGCTGACTTCGTATACGAGGAAGTTATTGGAAAACAAAGGAGAGGAGAAAATGATTATTATTCTCGACAACGTCACAAATCAATTCTTCATATTTCCTTCATATTTTATTCATGCAAATAGACCTGAGAACGCATACTTATGACGTAATAGATAGTGTTCACCCGTCTGGTTAGAGTGTATACTCATTGCCAAACCCCCCCCCCTGCCCGTTTTCTTCCCTATGAAAGGAAGCCTGTGGTTCTAGAGTAAACTGGCAGGGCTCATGAAAATAATTAATTGCCTGGTAACAATGCTCTTCTTGATGCAGCAAGCAGGTATGAGTTTTACATGTGCATCAATGAACACGCAATCTATCCTGGAATAAATTTCCCATTACTCGTAATTTTAAACGGGTATAAAAAATAGATTAATAAAAAAAATTAAAGTGTTAAAAAATATTTTAAACCAATTTAACATTATATTATTATTATGAGGCTAAACTTCAGAAAAAGCCTCTTCCCCACGGACCACTGCTTCGCGCCGATTGGTTGCTAATCCACGCTTTTGCGTTAGAATGAATGCTGTTCTGCAAGTGAGTATAGTCGGCAGGAGTACGATAGACAGGCCAGTAATTGACCCGAGTTTAATTTGCTGCAATGGTGAGTTAACAGTGGGGTAGCCAGGGTAGGGTCAGCAGGTACATTGTAACCCCCTGACGCCGAAATCTGGAATTGTGGCGCTTTTTAGCGTTAGGCAATTGGTGCCTTTTTTTGTGAATGTACCTGCCGACAAAAAAAAAAAAAATTCTGGCTACGCTACTGCTAATAATAATAATAAAAAAAGGTTATGTTAGTTTATGCCACCAAATTCGGATACCGTTTTTAGTGAAAAACAGTATCCGAATATGGTTAGCATGCAGTTTTTGTCGCTTGAATTCGTACCGAATTTAGTGGCGTAATCTAACCGTACCTTTTTTGTCACTAATGGAAATGAAAGTGTTAAGAAAACTACTACAAATGAAGGTCAGGTTTACCGGGTTGTCTATCGTATTTCTGCCAGCTCTACTCGTCATATAGTTTTCTAGCAAAGTGCATTTACTTAGGCAAAAGCGTGGTGCCAATCAGCGCAAAGCAAGATCTAACCATCACGATTTAAATACATGGTAAATGAAAGTTTAAAAACGTGAGTTGTATGAAAATATACACATTTGTGACTGAGTTTAATTTTAAAATGTACGTTGTGGACAATTTTCATTTATCATGTATACAAATCAAAATGATCACATTTTCAAATCGATAAAAAACTAAAAATCGACTAAAAGTACTGTAAAATTGTTAAAATAAGAATAGTGGTGCGTCATTTTAGATTAAACGGGCCATGTAATGGAAACAATACATAAAGAGCAATATTTGTTAGCAAATTGTGCATTCAAGACTGATATGCATGTATATAGAAGGAAAATAACTTCACTTCTGTTGAGGAATGTTGTAAAAATTGGCTTCAAGACTACTCCTGATACAGTGCCATAATCTTGAAATTGCTACTTGGGCACTTTTAAGGCGTACCTCACGTTACGACTCTCTTGACATTATCTTGTCGGGAGCCATTCACAGCTTCAAATCTTTTAAACGTCAAAGTTGTATTCTATAGAAAAAGAAATGATAATGAGAGGCGCTCTGCATAATTAGATTAGAAATAAGTGGCGCTGTCACAGTGCGCACTTTTTATAGACTTCTTGATTTACATGTTCCGGACAGAGCTTACATCAGAACTTAAAATCTCATTCTGGCAACGCCATCAGATACCATATAAATTATAACACGAGTCAAATTTCTTGCAAAAATTTACACATTTTGAGAAAATTGGTTATAATTTAGCTTTTGGACACACACACATATATATATATATATTTTTTTTTTTTGTTTCTGCTAAGTAATGTCCACTTTCAATCATTAATTGGGATGTGTATAGAGTCACTATTCCTATGATGAAAAATTACCCAAGTAGACAGATAAACATGATAAATAAGTTATTGCGTTTAAATTACATGTTACGTTGCTACACAATTCTCTTTCGCACTGATGGCATCGTTACCAGGCACAATGATGGATAAATTTTCGGTTTAGGCTCCAGAATAGACATTCAGACCCTGAGGAGTTGACCATCGCAGTGATTTACCGCTATGAATCATTTATACAACACGAATAATTGCTCACTTATTACTGTGCAGCACGTATTTGTGGCGTCATACAAGCACAAACTGGCGCGTGTGGAATTTTACCTGCACACTATCATATCAGCTTCAAGAGAGGAAATGGCATCTTCAGCAGGGGGGCCCTGCACTAATTTCTTTGATCTTCCTTTATTGCGATAACAGTTCTAATGTAGAGCACGTATTTCCTGTCCCTCTTTCTAGAAACGCACACAGTGATAAGTGCACTTCTTCTAATAGAAAGCTGTGGTTAAATGCCTCTACCACGATGCATCTGGGAAACAAATTATGCTTGATGGTATAGTTGACCATTTTCGTGCAGTTATATCCAAGGTGAAGTAGGTCTCATTCGGGTAAAGATACGCCGGCGAATTGGAAAAGAAACAGTTAACTAGGCGCGTGTATCAATTTATAAAGCAGGTTTAAAAGGGCGAAAGTAAATCCAGATGCACTTCATTCCGTAAGTTATGAAAAAACGAGAGGCTCTCATACGCTACCACTTATGGCTGCAGACAGTTCGGCAAGAAGTGTTGCAATGAATTTTCTTTTTCTTTCTCTTGTAGTAGTGACGTAATGAAAGACGTCTGTACAATGAAAGATGCTATTCGCACAAGGATATGTATGAAAGGGATTGTTAATTAAATTTAACAGTAGAAAAGTAAGGGGGAATAACTCCAGCTGTCTTTAAAATACGTTACATAAAAAATAAATAAACGATTAATCGCGAGATGTAGCAGACTGAGTGGGAAGCAAAATGGCAAGTTTTAACACACAATCAAAACATCATTTACGCAAGGACATTCATAAGTGTGTAACCGTTGAACCCTTTAGTTGGTGAATCAGCGAAGGGTATGGGAAGAATGAATGACGTAGGACGAGCTTACGTACTGAATGCACTGTAACAGTATTAGACGTTGATGATAAGCGCTTACATTCCGAAATCCCTGAATCTTGGAAAATGAAACAAGGAGAGATTTTGGAGCAACGCTCGCGTGAAGTATAAAATAGGCCACGGAATGAGGTTAAACATGAATATGTCCCGATAGCAGTGGAAAGAGAAGGCCATTATGAATAGTGCAATGTAATACAGTACTCCATCACAGATTGTTTATTGTTGAAGCGAACTACTGTGCTCAAGTGGATTACTAATGCAGCTTTTATCAGCAGTCCGCTTCAAGTCAAGGCAATAAGAAATCTTTCAAATGTAGTTCTGTAACGAGCATAAAAGTAATGTAGTATTAGCAATTTACTGACTTTTCTTCGAGGACTTTACTACTGACTTTACTGACTTTTCTTCTTTCTTTCTTTTCTTTTTTTTCTGTTATTATTGTATAAATCACGCAGTTCGTAACAAACAGGTGAATGGAAAATTCATTCAGCAAGGTTAAATGTTTCTCCCACAATTTAATAGTTTATAAACGATTTCCTTATTTAAAAAAAAAAATGTAATGAACAGAACAAAGAGCATTTACTTAGTGGTCACCGCAACTCCCACGAGAAGATCGTTTTGACTCGACAACTAGAAGGGAAAGGTGGTCATGTGGTCCAATTTTTTCCCCCTCGTATACCTTCAGTGTTCGTCGAGGTGAGCTGGAAGTGACTTGGACAAGAAAAAAAAAAAAAAAAAAAAACATATTTGATCAGCCCAAGTTTGTTAAATAATCAAACCCATTTGAAATTGGTGTAGAATACTGAGGATCTCGCGCACTTTCAACAAAGTTCAGTTCAAAAAATTTCAAACGTGTTATGTTGTCGTGTATGCTGGCCAGAGTGTCGCGCTAGGTGACGTGGGTGCCGAAGTTCCCTTAAGTGGCGCCCAGAATTATTAAGGGGCTAAAACTGAAACGGGACCAGTCCCATACGTTATATACATCAGACACAATGAGAATGGCTTGCCAGTTGCAACTATTGTATGTCAGTAGCCCAAACCGAACACAAAAATATTATATTGCATTTTTATTGAATTTTCTCATTTCAAAATGTCCCTCATAGTATAAATGAAACACTTCATCCGTATTTTCTTCTAATCCTATGGAGCAAATTCCACGAAAAGTAAAAATGAAAAATTGGACTCATTCTGTTTATACTCCCGACGACCAATGGGTCAAGAATTTACATTGCTTTAACATCGAAAACAGTCGTTAACCGTGTTTAGCAGTCATATAAGCTTGTGATCCACCCAGATGCGTGTGCTATACATTCCCCAGCTTGAACAAGCAACTATGTCGGGCCTTCCTGATTTAGCAAAAAGAACATAGCACTAAGGAACATGTCACATAATTCTTGTAACAGCTGAATAATCAGGAAAGCTTCTTAAATAAAGTTGTATTAAGGAATAAAAATAATACAAATTAAGAGTTTAAAAGTGCTAAACACGGTTAACGACTGTTTTCGATGTTAAAGCAATGTAAATTCTTGACCCATTGGTCGTCAGGAGTATAAACAGAATGAGTCCAATTTTTCATTTTTACTTTTCGTGGAATTTGCTCCATAGGATTAGAAGAAAATACGGATACTATGATGCAGTCACAAAAGAACTGGATGCAGGGAATAGCTTTCATATTATATACTTGGATCTTAGAAAGGCTTTTGATACTGTTGCACATGGAAGACTGCTACACAAATTGGAGCAGTGTGACATTGGAGGCAAATTGCTGCTATGGATAAAAGGGTGGTTGAGGGGGAGAAGACAGAGAGTGGTAATCAATGGACACTGCTCATCGTGGACTAATGTTATTAGTGGAGTCCCTCAGGGCTCAGTGTTGGGTCCATTATTGTTTTCTGTATTTATAAATGATATTGATGATGGTATATCAAGCTTAATGTCCAAGTTTGATACAAAGGTTGGCAGGGTTGTCAAGGACACTACTGACACTATGCTGCTGCAACAGGATCTGGAAAGGTTGAGCAGATGGGCTGAGAGGCGGCAAATGAAGTTTAACTTTGACAAATGTAAAGTACTACACATGGGAAACAGCAACCCCAGAGCAACGTATCAACTCTGTGGTACTACACTGACAGTGGTAGAGAATGAAAGGGACTTGGGGGTGGTTGTGCAGGCTGATATGAAGTTCTCTGAGCAGTGCAGACGGGCTGCAAGAGTAGCTCATGGAGTATTGTCAATGATATACAGGAATTTTTCCAGCAGGGATAAGGAGGTGATTATTCCATTGTATAAGGCAATGGTCAGGCCACACCTAGAGTACTGTATACAGGTCTGGAGGCCTCGTTTCAAGAAGGATGTAGAGCTGCTGGAACGAGTACAGAGAAGGGCAACAAGATTAGTGAATGGAACAAAGGGTTGCTCTTACGAAGAAAGGCTTAAGTTTTGCAAATTACAGTGTCTGGAGACTAGGCACCAGCGAGGTGATCTGATAGAGGTGTATAAAGCCTTGAATGGGTTGAGCATACTCAATGCTGATGGGATTCTTCCTCTAGCTCAGAATAATCACCTGAGAGGGTGATAAATTCAAATTGAGGAAAGACAGATGTAGGATAGACGTGCGGAAATTTGCCTTTAGCCAGCGGGTGGTTGGTTGGTGGAACAGACTTCCATCCCTTGTCGTGGAGGTTGATAGCCTAAATAAGTTTAAGGCTCAGCTGGACAGGTATTTTGAACAAACAGAGGGGTGAAGTGGAAGTGGTTTTTTTTTTTTTTTTTTGGCTGATGCTGCATAAGCTTGCTTTCTTGCATCAAATGCCTGTACTAATGCTAAAGTACAAATATTTAAATTAAAACTCATGAAATTAGAAAATAACTGGCAAAAAATTCATTAGAAGTGACGAAACAAGTATAGAATATAGTTTTCTAAGCGAGGTGTTCCTTTATCAATTCAGTTTTTAACAGTTGATAAATTATTTTCTTCTTTTTTTTTTTCTTTAACCGGTTTATCTAAATGTTATGAGTTAACTTAATATTTTTATACTTTTAGCTCTCTTCATTTTGTTTATTTTTATTCCTTAATTGCTTATTTTATATTAGCTTTCATGAATAGTCGACTGCTGCAAGAATATTTATGTCTAATTTATTTTCTAATAGCAGAGAGACTACAAACACTTCCAGGAGTAAAGGGAGCAGCGAACGAAACCAAGCAAAACAATACGGCGAGTTGCCAGCTTTTCTCCACTTCTCTCCAACTTTGTTTTGTGTTCTATTCCCAGTCTCCCGCACCAACAAGCTGGAAAGAACTTAAACAGAATATTAAATTAAATGATTGTGCTTTGCAGAACTAGCTGCGATAAAACCTTTACATTCATTGAGAAAAAATAGCCGAAATTCGAAATGGGGGCGTACACAGGAAACAGCTAAAACTGTGCGTTGAGTAATAACGAACACATTTCGAAAACTGAACTAAGACTTCGTTTAAATTTAATTTAATATTCGTAATTCAAGGCGTCTAACAAAGATGCTTTGCTCATCAAATTATCAGTCACATCAGAACATATCGTATATAATGTGAGTAGTTTATTTTGATATCGCAGCATAAGTATTGATAGAACTCAATTTCGTCATTATATATATCCAGTTTATTTTATCTTCCCGCCATTTCTACAGTATATCTTGAAAATTAAGAGGCATCCTGCTATCCATTTGTGTGTGTGAACTCATAACATAACAAATAATTCATTGGTGTTATATTTTTTTTTTTTTTTTTTTTTTTAGTTGAAAAAGAAAGGAAGGAATACATTAAGTGGCGCTAGTAACTAACTGCAAAGATATTACAGATAAACGAATGACACTTACACAACTTAGGGGAGCTGAATGAGTAACGCGAGTTAATGACGAATCTAGGAAACTGACTAAGAATGGGATGGCAGTTCGGCATCCACTTTCTACATGCGGGGAAGATTGCCAAGAAGCTAACACGAAGGAAACACTATTATTAAAAGTTGGTTCATCTTGTTTATACTAGTTGTTATTACGAGATTTTCTCTCGTCTCACAGTTATCTAAGACCATTTAGTTAATCTTAGATATATCTTCATTGTTATTTCATAATTCATTATTAATAATAATTACGAGTGTTCGTAAGTCAAAGATTCCGAAAATGAAATGGAAGAATTAATTTCATGGAACTGGACTGCCCTATGTTCTGCTATTCTTTAGTGGGGGAAGAAAGGCAGTTCATACAGCTTTAACCATTGATATTTATAGCCAAATAAATTCACACAAGCCATTTAGGATCGTGCGAAATCCCAGGGAAACCATTCAAGTCCATGCTGAAGAATATAGTTCAGAATTTATTCCAGACGCCATTTCATGACCAAAATAACTCAGTTTGCTCGCTGGACGCAGGACAGACTCACGTAGAGCCCAAGATACTTGACTCCCTTCTCAAAACGCTTGTTGTTTACTTCAAACCGAGTGTACCTCCTTCAAGATGTGGCAGCCCGACTACCTCAGGTGTTCCCCAGGTGCCCCATTACCTCGCAGCTAGGAAAGCGACGACCTCAATACTCGGTATTTTTATAGTCTCCCTTAACGTGGGTGTTCCAATTAGACTCGTAGCCATTTACGGTCGAAGGCTGTTAGCTGTGCACTTGCTAATGGCCCCCTCAACTTATGAGCGCGCATTAGCTGGATGAATACCACTTGATCGCATGCATTACATTTTAGAATTCTTATTAAAACCAGTTCTGGCAGGTGATTATAATTGCTTGGGTCTTGTGCCAGATGTCCTCCCTGCTGTTTTTATTTTTCGCTTAACGTTACGCTCTGACTCGAGAATTATATCTCCTTGTTTAGGAACTGCTGAGAAAGATGGGGGAAGAGCGGGCTAGAGAGAGAGAGAGAGAGAGTAACGGGATTACTTTACACCATTGGTACACTACTAATGAGCTGAACCACACATTACATTAATGCCCATCGACCGCTTATTCTTTTGTGGTTCAAAATTGAATTGCAAGCCCAGTATCGCATTTTTCTAGTACAAATGCAAATTACTTTTGATGGTAGTGGTGGGGAGGGAGATAAGAGTATTTAACAAAGGCGTTTAGAATCACTTAGTATCAAAGATAATAAGTGATTTTCAATTAATAACGAGTAACTTAAATTATTAACAGTAATTAAGCATTTCTAGATAATGTGTTAAACTAAACGAAACAAGTTTTAAAATACTGTAATACGAGCAGCAAAAATATCAGGTTAGCGAACAGCAAGAGTCACTGTGGAAAGAGCTGGACTTGGCTAACAACTCATATCAAAATGTCATTAATATCTTGAAAATTAAGAGGCATCCTGCTATCCATTTGTGTGTGTGAACTCATAACAAATAAAGACCTTGTTTACGCCTCATCTGTATACACTGTGTATTCTATAGTTAATAAACATCATCCACACCTTCAATTCGAAAATATGAGATTGCTACATAAGCACTAGATCGTATGATTTGTAATAGATTAATATAAGAGTTCCCTAGATCAATCTGAAGAAACCCTCAATATTGGTAAAGTGGTGGGATGATCCCGATATAAGTTTTTTTTTTTTTTTTATGTAAGGCTATTTGTTAAGGCGAACAAAATATGTGGAATCTAAAGCCGGATATCGAAAAATTCAAATTCCCTTCCCATTTATAATGATGCTGATTTATAAAACTGAGGATATTAAAGTTTAATTTTTCTGCTACCTATTAACTATACAGTAGTTATTTAAAAATTTATTTGATGTATCGTGTTCGACCTGGTGATAACGTGAAATTATCTTTAGCGGGGAAGATACCACAAAATTTAAAATATCATCTGTTCCATTTTCAAATGTTACAGGTATATCCTATTGTCAACTCTTCGGTTAATTTTCAGGAGTTACTATAAGATTTGGAAGATGAATATTAGAAGCCAATATTTATTTGGTCAAATTCAAGCACAATCTGAAATAGATAATTAAGTCACATCGTCAGAGCAATCAGAGGATAAACCTTGTTTTCATTATTAATATTACGAAGTCAAAACTTATCATAAAGTATTGAAATCTCAGCGATGACCGTGTGCCCAAAATAGATTAAAAAAAAAGTATATTCCAAAAAATATACGGCACTTATTTCTTGACGGTTCCTCCACAATATCGTAGTCCAAGACTAATGGTACGAAATTTCATTGCATGAAAAAAAAAACACAGGCAGGGGCAGGTCCACGTACGAGTTAAAGTGCTATAGTCTTCCACCTCTCATGAACAAAAATAACGTGGTTTTTTTTTTTTTTTTTACTACTACGTGAAGTCTAATAGTATTCTAAATGTAGTCTCTAGAATACTACATTAGTACCCCCCCTCCTCGATTTTAGCAGATCCCAGAATCATTAAAACACTGGACCGTTTGATTTTATATTATTCTTTAGTATTATAGATTAATATAAAATTTAGCCAAACGTCTCAATTAAAAAATTGTATAGAAGTTTGCGCCGTGGAAAACAGCTTTTTGAATTCTTACTCTGTTAAATGCATGTGCAGTCAAATAATTATACATAAACGGTCGGGAAGACATGCCTCTTATTTTTCTAAGTAACAGGCATTTCAACGCAACTGGTCTAATCACTGAACTAAAATATTTGAGGGGGGGAAGCTTGCTTTTTTGAAGTCTATGAAACTAAATACGCGCAATCATAGTCAACTATAAAAAAAAAAAAGTAAGTGAAAATAATAATACAGCTAAGTGTCCTCGCCCAGGCGGGACCGTTAGACTTGTCTTCCCCTCTGTTTTGTACAGTCATGCGCTGAGGAGTAAGGTGTAAGAACAGGTAATTTGATCAGCGCAAACTGAACAATAGTGGTGAAACCCGATTCTATTTTTTCGTAGTCTTTGTGAGTAAAGTTCCAGCTAGTCCTTCCACGGTAATATAAACAACGGTAATGGTACACTTCCGCTGAACTGCACAGAGTGACGAGACAAAACCTAACCTCCACCACAGCCCGATAAAGATAATCGTGTTCACAGATAACGTTCCCCCGCCGCTATTTATTAAAGGATAACGGAGTTTTACTTTGCCTGCATACGTTCAGTTGCTGTTCTGAACTGTACACATGGGAAGCTCGTGGTCAAACCACGTGCATATCCCCACTTGGGGGTATCCTTTGTTCCTCACCGGAGAGTTTCGTGTGCCTTGTACGCTTTGACCTCCCCGTGAGCGAGGCCAGTAGGTTGAGCGGACCATTAACGCTGGGCTCATTGCCAAGAGCAATTCTCAACAAAGTTGAGATTTGTCTGGGTTTTGTGGCTGAGGAGAGTGAGAGAGAGATCAGTGCATGACTCAGATAGTATCTATTCTTAGTCCATTAGCGTGAACTTTCCTGTCGGCAGTGATTCCTGCTCATTCAGGTGAAGCGAATAACGGATGCGATGCTTCTCTTTTTATATTTTTTGTCTTTTAATTGGTTCGCCTGTTTGCTTTCTCAGCACTAAGCGTCACGCTAAAGCGCCTTTCCTTTCATTTCAACACTTTTCCACCATTCCTGAACTAACTGCAACTCTCGGAATGGCTGTGTTCTCTCCATTTTTTTTTTTTTTTTTTTTATTGGGTACATTACACTTTACTGTTATATGAAGGAAACTTCGTTTTTCTTTTGTTTTGTTGAGCCTTTTGTTTTTCTTATTTTCCATTTTTAATTTATTTCTTTGTGATTATCTTTTCCATATGTTAGTTTCCGTATACAGTAGAAACTCAGTTACTCAAAACAGAACTAAAAGGGAAACCGGGGGAGGGAAAGGAAAATATACATTAATTTTCGTTTATTAGATACACGTTACGTACTGCACATGTTTACAGAGCTTTAAAATAATTGCCGATGTTTTGCTGCTTGAAAGATGTCTTTTTTTTTTTCTTTTTTATTGCCTGCAATACAGTGGGCCCCAACGTCCGATGGTAATTCGTTCCACAAAACCCATTGCATGTTGAAACCAATAATACATTGATTCCCTGTGATTCGTTCCCCAACAACACATAAAATAGGTATTTCTTATATGTTATACTTCATTTTTACATTTAAAATGAGTTTTTTTTTAAGATTTAATACATAGTTGTAAAACATTTTAAAATAAAAAACAAACAATAAATTAGCATTTACTTTAGACTTGAAGTACAGAGCTGATGAAATCAATGGTGGCGTAGTGGTGGTGGGACAATCAAGCGTCGGGTGTCTTTTGCTTCTTCCTGAAGTAAGAAATTACTTCGTCTTCCATTTTGCCCATCATGAGTTCGAGTTCAGTGTTTTCAATGTCGGGGTGTGTTTTTTACTTCTCTTAAATACTCCCAACAAGAAATGACAGTCTTCAACTCTTCAGTTGACACTTTTTGGGTGTCTTTTTCTTCCTCTCCAGTGTCACTCTCCGAAATTTTCTACAACTCTTGTAGCTCCTCTATTGTTAGCTCACTCCCATTACGTCAATAAGGTCCTCCAGATTCTCTTTGCCAAGCTTGTCAAGGCACCATCATCTTAAAATCCGTCAACGTTATTGATAATTAAACGCCAGATGTTTTTCCAGGCTGAATTTAAGCACCTTGTGGAAACATCATTCCAACAACTTACAAATCAGCCTCTCACAATCCAGCATGTTGAACTTCGACCTCAAATTCTTTGAAGGCGACAGCATTTTCACCAGAGGTTGCTGCAAAGCAACTTGCGAACATTTTCGTGGTGTAGATTTTCTTGAAGTTTGCAATCATTTGCTGGCCCATTGGTTGAAGGAGTGGTGTTGGGTGGCAAAATGACTTGAACAAAATCAAATTGTCTCAGGAGATTAAACAAGTTTGGGATCATGGCCTGGCGCATTATCCACCAAGAGCAATGCCTTTATAGGAAGCTTATTTTTCTCAAGATAAAACTTCACTGAAGGACAGAAAACTTCAAGCTCCCATTCATTGAAGACATCGTGAAACCCAAGCCTTGTTACTGCGCCAAAATACTCCCAGCATGCCTTTGTCGACCTTTTGTTGTTTAAATACTCTGAGGGTATTAGAGTGATACACAAGCAAAGGTTTCAGCTTAAAATCTCAAGAGGCATTGGCACCTAACAAGAGAGAGAGTGAGCCTATGTTTCATAGGCTTATGCCCAGGTAAACTAGCCTCACCCTTAGTGATGTACGTTCTCCTGGGCATTCGCTTCCAGAAGAAGCCAGTTTTGTCAGTGTTAAAAATCTGCTGGTGAAGATAACCCTCCTGATCAACAAACTCAATTTCAGTTTTATAGAAATTTCAACAAATTCAGTTTTAAAAAGGTCTCAGCTGCTTTTTTTTTTTTTAAATCAGCAAGGGATGCCCCCCCCCCTCCATGCCTTTCAACACTTTTGATATTCGCCCTTTTTTTGAAGAGCGCGAACCAGCCTGTGACGGCTTTAAAGTCTTCAAAGTGCACAGCACTGCTACTGGTTGATGGAGCTTTAAGTTTCAGATCGTCAGAGATCTGAAACAATATAAATTGACTGTTACAAATTTTTATTTGCAGTAACTTTTGCAATAATGAAGCTTATAGGCTTTAATATATGTTAAAAGTAAAACTCAAAATCCATTACTACCAGTTCTTACTATTAAATACAAGCAGCTCCTAACGTATTCGACAAGACTAGTTTTCCTAGTGAAAACAAGCAACCACTGCGCCTGCTGGTAAAAACCAGAATCCAAAGCGCAACTCCTAGTATTTACTGACACTTTTAGTAAACACTAGTTCTTACCACATACCTTTTAGTAAATAGTAGTTCTTTCGAAATTTCAGTTAACGAAAACCACAAGAACACTATAAAATGTAATAGAGGAATGGTTAAACTTTAGTACCAGACCCTTACCCATGGATCTTTGCGAAAGCAAATGATGGCAAATCACCACGATTTTGTGTTAGAGTGAATTAGTGTTAGAAGTTCTGGAAGGGAGTAGAACCGACAGGAATACAATAGACAGGTTGGGAAAGCTCACCTTCGTTTGTAATAGGGGTTTTAAGACATTTCTATTAGTCAAAATGGGCCAGGTTGGTTTATCCGTCCCGAATTTGGTGACGTAACTAACCTACCCTTTTTGTACTAGCAGAACATGAAAGTCTATTAAATTAGCCTTCTTGAGGTTTCCGCCAACTGAAGTTTCGAAGGAATGAGTTTTCACTAAAAAGTATGCGACAAGTTTTTACTAAAAATGTCAGTAAATACTAGGCGTTCCACTTTGGATTCTGTTTTACCAGCAGATGCAGTGGTTTCTAGTTCTTACTAGTTTAGCAGAATGCGTTAAGGGCTTCTTGTTTTAATTAGGAAGAAATGGCAGTAATGGATTTCGGGTTTTAACTGTAACATACACATGCATATATATCATATTAGAGGGGTTGACATAATAAAGTTATGGAAAAAACGAAGTAAAGTACAGTATTCTTCGCTTCATTCACGATCCGTTCTCAAACAGCAGTTATTGTAGGCGCATCATTGACTTGACCATATTGCGATGTACAAGTTTGTCTGTAAACTGCATCTGCAATGTCGTTGATTTGTCTGTTTCCTGTACGAAAAACACGAATTCCCGGGAGGAAAAAAAGCATGCAACACTCGTCTGAAACAGCCGAACTCAGCCACGTTGTAAAAAGGGCCTGTAAAAATTCCTCACATCATTAGCAGGATGCGAACTCTGCTTTTTACATCCGGTATGGGAAGGACAGTACTTATACAGTGGCGGACAAAAAGAAAACTGCATCACCTTAAAAAAAAAAAGTACCATTTGTAGTGAAACGTATAAGATATCGTTTGATTACAGTCATTCTGTTTATCGCAAAGCAAAAAGGTATTGCGTCAGATAGCGCTTCTATTGCAGGCAGTAATTGCAAGGTATTGCAACAGCTATTTCTACAGGGTGTTTCTGTTAAACGTTTCAGAACTTGTAAGAGGGGTAGGGTACATCCTGGCAACTCGAAATCATATAGCAATGTGGGGTCGGAAATGCTTTCCTGAAGCGGTGTTGTACACAGAAGCACCATAAAGAAAAGAGACCGTAAGTGAGAAATCGTTTTAATAATACATGAAAAGAAGCAAAAGGTACATGGATTAAAGTAAGTGTTCGAAGTTTCTTCCACGGGCTACAATGCACGCCTCACATCTCCGACGCATGGACATCCGAACATTCTGGAATACTCCAGGCGAATTTCGAATTTCTTCGGCAGCTACTGCGATTCTTGCAACCAGCTCCTCAGCATTGTCAACAGGGGTGTCATAAACTAGCGATTTCATATGACCCCAGAAATAAAAATCAAGACATGATAGGTCGGGTGAGCGATCAGGCCAACGCACGGGACCACCACGTCCGATCCACTGTTGACCAAATGTGACATCTCCGCTATAATGGGCAGGGGCTCCTTCGTGTTGGAACCACATTGTCTGTTGCGTCGATGCAGAAATCTGTTCATCTCTCAAAAGTTGTGGCAATACTTGCTGCAGAAAGATCAAGTAGATAGGTCCGGTTAGACGACACGGTAACAGGTAAGGTCCGATGAGGTGATCTCCCATAATACCGGCCCATACATTGCCCGAAAATCGAATCTGCTGCACGACGTCGCATTGCATGCGGGTTCTCGACCGCCCAGATATGGTCGTTATGCGTGTTGAAAATTCCTTCCCTTGTGAAGGATGCCTCATCGGAAAACAACACTTCAGCACGAAAAAGGGGATTTGTAGCACATTTTCCAAGGTACCACTGTGCGAAAGCAATACGAGGTGCATAATCCTCCGGTTGCTGTGTCTGGACACGCTGCACGTGAAACGGATGCATGCCTTGTTCTCGGAGAATCCTCCAGACGCTGCAATGGGAAACCCCGACTGCGTTTGCTAGACTTCGTGTACTCGTTCTTGGATTCCCCTGTACATGCTGCAGCACATTCTGTTCGACGGCTGGAGTCCGTGCTGTTCTTACCCTGTCCCTGTCAGCTCTTTCAAATGAACCTCTCTCAGCTAACCTCTGGTGCAGTCTTGCAAAGAAATTATGACTGGGAATACGCCTCGTCGGATATCGTTCCGCGTACAAACGCTGTGCGGCTGGCCCACTACAATTTGCAGCCCCGTACGCCAAATGCATATCGGCTAACTCTGCGTTCGTGTAATCATCCATCCTACTAACTTGGCGTTCTTGTTCAAGAAATTCGAAATTCGCCTGGAGTATTCCAGAATGTTCGGATGTCCATGCGTCGGAGATGTGAGGCGTGCATTGTAGCCCGTGGAAGAAACTTCGAACACTTACTTTAATCCATGTACCTTTTGCTTCTTTTCATGTATTATTAAAACGATTTCTCACTTACGGTCTCTTTTCTTTATGGTGCTTCTGTGTAAAACACCGCTTCAGGAAAGCATTTCCGACCCCACATTGCTATATGATTTCGAGTTGTCAGGATGTACCGTACCCCTCTTAGAAGTTCTGAAACGTTTAACTGAAACACCCTGTATAAATACGGCGTTGGAAGGGTATAAACGCTCATTAGTATTCTGTTTTGCAGAGGTGTAAGCTGGTTCAGTTGACACCAAGAACAAATGTGTAGCTGTTGCTCTGTCCCAGGAAGGGCTTTCTACGCGCGTGCTACCGCCGATAAAATAGGCTGCCACCAGTCCACAGTGTCCCGGATACTGAAATTAAAGCGTGAAACCGGTTATGTGAAGAGAGTGACTATGCCTCCCCCAAGATCCATATTTGAAACCGCTATGCCTTCGTAATCGCCATGCTGGTGCTCCTGATCTAAAACTGCACTTTGAGATGGCCTCTGGTGTTGAAACAAGTGCGCGAACTGTGTCCAAAGACGGCTTTCGGAATGTGGTGTGCATTCCGAAAGAATGCCTTTGTTGACCAAACAAATGAAGAAGCAGCGACGTGTTTGGGCTAAAACGCATGTTTCATAGACAAAAGAGCAATGGGACACCGTCATCTTTTCTGACGAATCGAAATTCAGCCTGCATGGTTCGGATGGGAAGCGATATGTCAGATGACGAAAATCGGAGGCATACCATCCTGACTGCATAACACCGACTGTAAAGTTCCCCGCCGGTCAGTGGGTTTTTTTTTTTTTTTTTTTTTATTTTCAGTTAGTTTTTGGCGCATCGACTTCTGTGGCCATATTGCACCTCCCAAGGTTTTTGCAGTACTTTGATCCAAGCCCGAGGCGGGATTCGAACCAGCGACCTTTGGGTTGCCAGGCAGGCACTTTACCTACCCGGCCAGCGGTCAGATGATTTGGGGATGCATAACAAGCAAAGGGGCGGGACGATTTAAGTTTATTAACGGAACGGTGAACGCAGAAACCTATACTGCTATTTTATCTTGGAGGAGTGCCTGAAATCTGTTATTAGGGCTCACCACACAGATGTTCAAAACTGCATTTTTCTACAGGAATCAGCACCTTGCCACACACCAAAATTAAGTTTTATGCTATTTAGATTTAATGATGAGTTTGTCTTCTTGTCTCACAAGGTTTAAAACAACCTTACACCAATGTTTTCCCACGTTTTTCTCCCTTAAGCTGCAGTCATACCTTAGAAATGCTGGCATTACAGTTGGACTGGCCTGGCAATAGTCCACATTTGAACCCTATTGAAAATTGCTGGTACATAATGTCGTCTAAAATGGCTCAGAAAAAGCTAACAAGTAAGATTCGGCTGTAGGAGAGCATTTTAAGGGTATGTGTGGTACAACGAAATTGGGCAACCGTATATCCAGAAGTTGATCCAGATTGTTGCAAGGCTGTAATTGCAGCTCAGGAGGAACAACAAAATATTTTACTGATTTTCAGTACATAATACTATTACGTTAACTTGTCATTTCAGTTTGTACAAGTAAATACAATGAAATGTATGCTTGGTTGTCATGATAGTATTTGCATGATTTCCATTAATCACGAATTTTACCCTTTAGGAAGATATTTATGGGAATTAGGTATATCTGGTGGAGGCTTTTAATTGGATTTCATTCACAGAGAATATATCTCATCTAGCAAATGCATTTCGAACATTTATGCAACCCACAATGCAGCGCAAAACACTTTATTTGCAAAATTCACAAGTGATGCAGTTTTTTTGTCTGCCGCTGTATGTACTATGCTACCGCGAGGATCAGAGATCGAAAGGTATCAGAGGGCAAGAAGAGATCACTCTAGGAGTCAAAATGCCACAGCAATCCTAGAGCGGTACACAGATCAGAGCTGTATCATCAAAAATACACAAAAGAGACATACCTGGGAAACTTTGTTACAACGAGTAGCAACGCAGATCTCTGGGGGTCGTGTGTACAGGCTGGAAACCGCAAATACCATCCTGGGGAAATCTTCTCTTCTATCCAAGACGGACAAATTGTAGAAACTACATCCTGGAAAGAGTCCGTGAATAGGATCCTTGATGCCACTGTTCACCAAGACGACACCAGCCAGGAGACAATAACGCAAACAACCATGAGAGTCAACCATCTCACTCACAGAGGACAATTGAAGACTTTTACCAGAGATGAGACTGAAGAGGCCATAATGTCAAGCAAGGCTGACATTGATGGAATTCAGGTAGAATCCTCAAACAAACCTGGAAGGTGATTTCCCCTGTTCTTGAAAATCTCTACAATACATGTCTACAGGAGGGCACCTTCCCTCAGACATGGAAGAATGCACTACTCAAAACCTTGATTAAAATCCCTACCAAGCCTGCACTAGAATCAAGCTCGTATTGACCTATCGCCCTGCTGCCAATTTTAAACAATGTTCTTGAGAAAATGATGGCACACGGAATACTGACCTATTACCATCACAAACATCTTGCATCCCCTCAATCAGTACAGGTTTATTAAATGGCACTCTGCAGAAGATGCGATGACAGCTACAGTCTCCACAGTGACAAACAACGCCAAGAAGTACTTTCTTGCCATCCTTGTTGATTTAAAAGAGGCTTTTGATTCTTTATGGTGGCAAAATGCCCTGGAGAGACTCAGGGAGGCTGAAGTCTCGAAACCGCTTTATCAGCTACTTCTTCTACTGAAGACTTCTTGACAGATCTAACCAATTGTTCATAGGCCTGTTACTAGAAGCTGCCCGCAGGGGTTCATCCTGGGGGGGGCCACGTTGGACCATGATATTTGATACCTGGCTGGGAAAAGAATACCCAAACACCACATTCCTGGCGTCATGTGACCTTATGCTGGTAGAGAGAAATTCCAGAGACCAAATAGAACAACAAATCAATGCAATCATGACAGACTTCCAAGACTACATTACTCATCATAAAATACAGATTTCCCCAAACAAGAGTACAGAAGCTCATCAAGGGGAAATTGGACTCGGAAAGACCGCCCACTATTAGGTACAATGGCCAATCCATTCAAAGCGTAGCCAACACAAAATACCTTGGAATAATTTTTGATCTCAGACTCTTTCCTCCAACATGCCAAGTATGTCAAAGAAAAAGTCAAGGCGTATATAAGAAGCAGTGGGGCCTTAAACCCCAGAACCCTAAATTTATATTACAAATGTATTGTGCTACCAAAATCCAAATTATTTAGGGTCACCCGGTAATTTCTTACATTAATCCGTATTTGTCTCTAAATTTCGCGTGTTCTTCTCTGGTCGATTTGCCTGTTTTGCTGGACGAAAATAATTCCAGTTTCTGGGGGAGGAAAACTTGCTATCTACACCTGAGACCGACTAACTCAGCCACGGAGTGAAAAAAGCCCATTAAAGTTCCTCGCGTCATCGATGGGATTCAATCCCGGGTTTTTTCTACCCAATGTGGGGAGGACGGTGAAGATACCACTGTGCTAACCGCGCAGACTGTATTTGTGCTACAAATAGTAACATACGGAGCAGGGGGGGGGGGCACAGAATCAACACACAGGCTGTGAAAAATCAAGTACTACAGGCCTAAAGAACTTCCCTCCTAGCAATGACCAGGACCTGCAGAACAACCTCCACCTTTGCACTCCAGGTGCTTACCTGCAAGATTCCCCCTTGTTATGGAAGTTGCTTATCACCAGATAAAAGTTTCTCTGTAAAAGGGAGCGTACAAGACAATGCTCACAGCATCCAGATAGACCTCAACGTAACTGCTAAAGAAAGATCTGACTAGAATAAAAATGCTGTTAGTCCCCAGATGGCAGGAGAATAGAACAACACACACCACTCACCCGTAAATTCTTACCAGTAGTAACAGACAACTGCAAAAACTGCACTAAATGATTCACTCCAGGGCTTCATGCCCTCTTGTTGACGGGCCATGGTAGCTTCAATGAAAAACAGCATGGGCTTTACAGACACCCCAGATTGCATCTGCAGAAATAGGAAATCCTAGAACCACCTGCTGTGTGACTGTCACCTATACATGGACATCCGGACAAATCAATATGGAGACTGGCTGCTACACCCAAGATCAAGCACCGGAATTAACCGCAAAATAAGCTAACTATGCAGCCTTCTGCAGGTTTGCATAATGCCCTCTTCAAGCATAGGTCAGCTATTACCAGAGAATAGCGCCAACGACATCCTGACACGCAAACACCAACAAAGGTCAAATTGATCAGACAAACATTAACCAGATAAATCCTCCGACGGTGACCTACCTAACCGTACTTAATGAAGAAATCGAACAAACTTGACACGTAGACACGTATAGTATCTATGTAGGATGGCACCTGAACGAAAGTTCAACTCGGCCTTTGTACACCGATGGTTACAGAGCACTGTAACAGGCCAGAAATGTGTGTAATATTATGTTCGTGCAATGTGTGTGTGTGTTGTTTAGTAGTTTCTGGCCGTTTTGTCACCAGGCAGGCGATCACTTGCAAAGCCTGCCCAGTGTCTGTCTACACCATGGGGAGGTAGCCCACAACTACTCATGTACCATGGCCAACCTCAACAGTCACGCACTGAATGTCCAAAGAGTTTGAAGCCATTCAAAAGAATGGCGCGCGCGCGCACGCACGCACACACTCCCAGGACAGCAGAAGACGAAGAAATAAGGAAGAGAATAGCATAGAGTAAAAAAATAAAAAAAAGAATAAATAAAAATAAAATAAAAAAAATATAAAGAAAATCAAATAAAACAAAAGAAAAATAAAATCTTTATCCATGCAGTGCTGCCCAAAGTAGTCCACAAAGAGAAAAGGTGTCCAGTCAAACAGAAGTAGTAGTCATTCAAACAAGATCAGCAGGAACAAGTTCTAGATATAATTCTGTTAATCTGGAGTGGTATCAGAAGTCTCTGGTTGATGACGGTATCACCGAGCAGAGGAAGGATTTAGTTGCAAAGAGTCTTGGATAAAGGATGAGTCAGAAAAGTGCAGCATCTGTTAAAACCTTTGCGTGTTCTTGAAAACTACAACAATTTTGTATATGAGTCATCAGGACGACAGACGAGGCAACAGGCTGTATTACGGTTTATGATGTGTTTTCAGTTTGATTTCTTGAATTAACATTGAGGTTGAAAGCCTTCCTGCAATTAAAAGCAGCATTGCAGAAGGTTTAAAGGGCCTGGAAATTGTTGACAGAAATGAGTATCTTCTCACCTCCGGAACACAAGTTTGGTACTGTTGCCTTAAGAGACAATCTTAAGTCCTCGTAAATGGAGCATTCAAAAAGTACGTGAGGAGAGTCTTCCGGTAGCCCACATCGACAGGAGACTATATTAGAAAGTCTGAATTGGTAGAGTTTTGCGTTAAGCGAACCATTTCCAGTTAGTATGTAGGAGGTAAACGGTGAGGGTGAAAACCATTTTCTGGTGGATGATGAAAGTAGTGCAGTTACGTCGGGAACGAATTTTTTGGTGATAGCTTCTTTTTCGGTAGAATTCCATCTATTCTGCCAGGTGTTCACTAACAAATTCCAGCATCTGGTTCGCTCAGTTTTGGGATCAGCCTGAGGGTTAACAATGATTCCCTGAAATTCCGTAGAAATGCCCCTGCGGATGTAAAAGTAAAGCCATCTAAACACAATAGGCAGGTCAAGTGCCTACAAGAGTCTGTAGAGCTGGAGTTGATACTGTTCGGCAAACGTGAAGTAGGCTAAGGAGAAAACAACGTTGAATAGTGGATAACTTAGTTTGTACAGTTTTAAGTGCAGTATGTCTAAACGAAATGCTGGCAGCATAGGTTGTAATTGGGATTATGGCAGCATTATAAAATAGATGTAGGGTTTTAGTGTTCAATCCCCAGTCTTGTCTGGTAATTTGGAGCAGCATTGCGGTAAAACTCTTAACTTTGACGGACAGATGTTGAATACGTGCAGTAAAGGAAAAGCGGTCGTCGATGATGACTCTTAAAAATTTGGTGCTTCGGACAAGTGGAAGTATCGAACAAACTTGCATGAGATCCAACTACTGCAAAACAAACTGTACTGCAGAACTTAACCAAAGAAGTCCTCACCTGTGACCATTTCCAGAAACATCGCCTCTATAGATCTCTTGCTGGTCATACCTCCTGGACATATCCTCAAGGGTGAGTAACTCAACTTTGTTTTCCTTCCCCATTTGACCTGTGACTTTAATTCCAAGGACGGTCACCTCAGTATAATAAGGAACATCGATCGACCCCCCACCTCCGTCTTATGGAGTGATTTTCACCTCTAGTGGAGAGCATTACTGACCCCAGACTGAGGTGGGATCTTCTTGCTAATCTCCACCCGGGGGTGGGATATCTTCATCCATAGTGATATCCACTGATGGACACTTCACTTCGCCTACAGAATCACACCCTGATCTTCCCGGGGTATCCTCTCTGCTACCCCTGCCTGGGGGGAATCTTCCACGCTGACCCCTACTGAGGGGTGGGATTCTTGTACTCCGTGTCTAGCGCTCTATCCCTTTAACTAGCGACTCCTATGGGGTTGCCTTAACTATCCTCTCCATCTTTCTATCAGTAATCCCCTTCTCTCTACTATAGATCCATTATTTTATTATATCCATGTGATATATATTATATTCATGTGATAGTTTTGTTCCTTCCACATAAATACTGAATGTGTCAGTTTCATAGTGTTCAAAAAAACCGGGTAAAACATTTTGTCAAAAAAAAAAAAAAATAATAAATAAAAAATTGGTTAATCGAAATTTCAGATTACTTAAATTCTGCTGTAATGCACTTCCTTTGATAGGATGCATTCCTGCTAAGGTAAAGAAATCATTCGGGGCCTTCCCAATTGGTTCTTGATGGTACAACGGCCCTTGTGCTATCCCATTGCTGATCTGACATACCTGCTTTTACAGCCTCATACCGAATAAACCGAGAAAAATCATCAACTGTAATTCAATCAGGTGGATAGGATCATTTCACAGTCCAATCAGTTGGACAATGAAATGGGATTCACCCTCATTTTGTTATAACAATGTTATAAACGTTTAGAGAAACGTGTGGAGCGGGGAGTTTTCCCTTCTGTGTTGAGGCCAGGGTGCATGAGTTTTTTTGGTTTTTTTTTTTTAGCTGTGAGTTATGGTTGAAAAGGATTTCGTATCTATAAGAAATTTGATAGAACTTGTCAAGTAAATAAGGATACTACTAAATCGGCTGGTATCTATGCTTCATATTTAAATAGAACCATCTACTTGGTTCTGTTTAAACATTGATGCAAATGAGGAGGAAGTACGCAATTTGCAGACAGTATACATGGAGCAATATGGCCTACTCGCTGATGCTCCTAAAAACCCTACTAGAACAACAGGAGTTAGTAAAGGTGGGTACAATTTGTAGATAAAAAGTTGTTGCCAACGGCTTCAGAACGAAATCGGAAAGCACAATGCAACCTTTGAATCTTGCGTTTTTTTTTTTTTTTTTTTCATTTTTATAAAGACCGGAATTTAGTTTAAGTTGCACATAAACATTAAGTGTTGACTTTTAAAAGCTTTTTACGCCCATTCAGATAAATAACTTAGTACCATAAATTGAACAGATAATTAATTCATAAATATAGGACCACTTCAATTATCTGTCAAGCGGAATTTCAAATTCAACTTATGGTGAATTTGATTTTGATTTCATAGTGCCGTTAGAAATGTCGCATTATTTTATTAGTGAAGAAGAAATTTAGAATGAGTGTGTGAGGCTGAATACGAAACTTCGCTCCATTCAGTATTAGTGCACTGCAAACGCTATAAAGAAAATTAAGAGCAGTAAGATGCTCAGTTTGCAGTGATAAGTTATCAGCCTCCTGAATGTGGGAGCATAAGTCAAATCTTAGAAGACGCACTTCTTTCTTAACACTTAAATTTCAGTTGTGATAAGGAGGGGGAAGGACATGAAAATTTACGAATACTGTACTCAATGCAAGAACCAGTTTAATATGGTCCTAGTATTTTCCGCGTTACATGTCATAAAGCATTCACATCACACTGACATTCTTTCAAACTAGAACCTACATTACCATTTAAAAACGTTTATTTCGAGCCGAGCTAGAAAATTAAAAAAAAAAAAAAAAAAAAAGTTTTTAATTAATTGAAAAGGATTTAAATGTGCAGTGTTAAAAAAAAATATAAAATACAGACTGTCGACTGTCCGGGACGGATTAAGCGTGGGCCATATAAGCCAAAGGAAGTGGGTCTCCACTGCCCACGGAAATGTAAACCGGATAACAAAAGGAGGGAAAAACACGTGGTATCCGCTACAGGTGCTTGCTTACTTACATCTTATAATATTCCTTGAATTTCTCAGGAGCCTCAACCTCACCTTTGCTTTCTGCCTACTAGCTCATTGAGCTCATTGTAGTCATACTTCAGTAAAGTTTCAGTTTCTCTGCTTTACGGTTAATGTCAATATTCTCTGCACTTAATTTTAAATTCTTTCTATTTAAGAAATTGAGTTCATCAATAAATAGGAATAAAAAGGTGATAAAATGTCAACTCAACTATATGAAACAACACAGACGCCGTTCTCGCTGACAAGATGAATAATTTGAAATTTGCGTAGTACCTCGCAGAAGACAAACCACAGGAAATGCAAACTTGATTGTTTTCCCTTTTTTTTTTTTCAAAAATTATGTACGTATTTTAAATTTTATGTCAGATCTTCTCGCGTTGTGGTATAAACCTCGGTTTATACTTTTATAAATATAAATACAGTGTGCATTAAATAAAATTACTATGTTGTTGTGGAAGGTGATAGCTGAAATACATTCAAGGAAGAACTGGACAAACTATTGGAGATGAACAGGTGAAATAGGGGGGTCTCCCCCCCCTTTTTTTTGGCTGATGCTGTATGAACTTGCTTTCTTGGATCACTTGCCACTACTAATGCTAATAGACATATTTATTTATTCATTCATTCCTTTTAGTTTTGCGGAGGCTCGATTTTCCGCTACGCCACTGGTTAGAGATCAAGATCAGTGTCAATATTTTCTGATGCACTCGCCTCGTGGTTGGAGGTTTTAGGCCCAGATTGCGTATTTTTGTCACTCAAGGTTTGTGGACTTAACCTCTTTATCTCTGAACTTGGCACCGCTTTCCATAGATCAACATCATGAAAGCAAAGCCTGTTTGCCTCTCGCCCTTCCCTGTTTGCCTTCTTCGTATCACCATTTAAACAAATGTGTGCGTTCTCAACATTCTCTTAACTATATGCGAAGCGTTAAACATAAGGATCAAACTTTACACGTTCCTCCTTATCAATTATCGTTTCTTCTTAATTATGAGTAAGAAATTCGGGGATTAAGTATCTTGTAATTTCTTTTTTTTTCAAAGAATGGCATTAATAAAACCGCGTAAATTATAAAGTGAATTGTATTGTGTACAAAAGGCGAGTTCGGCAGATTAGCAAGCCAAAATTCCACACACCAATTACTGAACTGGAGACTTTTCTGGATTCCGTGTTCGATCTTGTCAGTAGGAGTTATAAAAGCATCTCTGTGGGCTTGTTGTAACTGATATTAGACCAAGTCAAGAAAGAATGAAAGAACAATATATACACAGGAGCGGCTCGTCCATATAGGCGAACTAAGCAGCCTCTTAGGGCGTCAAAATTAGGACAAAAATTTAAATAAAGTAAAAAATTAATTAAAATAAAAGGAGATAAAAACAAAATAGTGAACATATCACTATTTCAATTCCCATTGGCGTGCAAAGGGAAATCCATTTCTGAGAATTTATTATGTGCAAAATGTTTTTATTTACTGCAAAAATGACAATTTAGTGAAATTATTTTATTTTATTATTATTTTTTTATTTTGTGACGTGTAGTTAAGATAATCCACTCTGCAGTTATGGTAACACAACTCAGCAAAGCATTTCCCAGTTTATCAAAAACTTCAGCTTACATCTATCCTCTAGATCACGCAAATTGTCTGTCCAACATGTCTAGTATAAAGCATTATCAAGGGCACATGATGCAAGAAAGCAAGCCTATATAGCATCAGCAAAAAAAAAAAAAACACACCTTTCTTATTTCACTCATCCACTCGCTCCAATGTTTGTCCAGTTCTGCCTTGAATCTGTTTAAGCTATCAACTTCTACAACGACAGATGGA
This sequence comes from Mastigoproctus giganteus, assembly GCF_048544385.1. Taxonomy (NCBI): domain Eukaryota; kingdom Metazoa; phylum Arthropoda; class Arachnida; order Uropygi; family Thelyphonidae; genus Mastigoproctus; species Mastigoproctus giganteus. Next base: position 142,588,108 of record NC_143575.1, read on the forward strand.
AGTTTATTCCACCTACCAACCACCCGCTAGCTAAATGCAAACTTCCGCACATCTATCCTACAACTGTCTTTCCTCAATTTGAATTTATGCTCTCTCAGGCGATTATTCTGAGCAAGAGGAAGAAAGCATTTCTTCGTAAGAGCAACCCTTTGTTCCATTCACTAATCTTGTTGCCCTTCTCTGTACTCGTTCCAACAGCTCTACATCCTTAAAATGAGGCCTCCAGACCTGTATACAGTACTCAAGGTGTGGCCTGACCATTGCCTTATACAAGGGGATAATCACCTCTTCATCCCTGCTAGAAATATTCCTGTATATCATTGACCATGAGCTACTCTTGCAGACCGTATGCACTGCTCAGAAAACTTCATATCTGCCTGCACAATTACCCCCAGTTCCTTTTCACTCTCTACCACTGTCACTGTAATACCACACAGTTGATACGTTAATCTGGGGTTACTGCTTCCCATATGCAGCACTTCATAATTCGTGTTTGGAACCACGAACTATCAGTTGATTATCTTCAGAAATTAATCTTGTCAATACCTCGACGGTGTGCTGCTGTCATTAGGGACAGAGGCGGTTCAACTAAATATTAGTTTGCACCTGGTGAACTTTTCACTGTTTTCCATTTAAAATGTTAAACTGAAGCAAATTGAGGGCTTCTGATAACATTTTGGAATATTTTGAGCACCTGTCAAATATTATTTACTTTGCTTTAACTATTAATAAATATATCTTTTGTTTATATTTCTATTTGTGATGCTAATCATTAAATGTAACATACCATCGCGAAAAAGGATTAGAATTGTGAAACTCCTAGATGATGCACTTTCTTTGAGCATCAGTGTAAATTTATTACTCGTATTATTACTAGAACTGTATACAGCGCACTGCTGGGTCGACAGTGAGCTGTATACAGTTGACCCAAGAGTGGATCAACTTAAAATCAAACTAGTAAAATAAAATCAGAATAGAGGGGGGGGGGGAATAAAATGAAGAAAAAGAACAAAAAGGACAAAAACGGCAAATACGCCGATATATACACTGGTCAACACCAAAAATGTTTCTGGCTTTAAAATAGTCAATTCTTCTTAATTTCAACATGAGAAAAACGAATATAACATTTTAAACTCTTAGTTAGCTCTCGGTTCCACGATATAGCCCCTCTTATGATTTAGGGGAATATTGGTGAATACAGTACTAGGGAATTTTGGAGTCTAGAGAATTGGTAACACTGAAACAGGAACCAATATGCCATGCTTGATTTTTTTTTTTTTTTTTTTTTTTTGTATTTCTGTGTTTACCTTGCAAGTGATGTTATGAATGATGTTAATTTTTTTTTTCCCAGGTTAATGGACAAAAGTGACGTAGAAAGCCAGGATGCCACGTAAATGTGTTAAGAGTGTTGACAATTTTTGCTATGTGTATGGTGATATGACATTTTCCACTCAGAAACGCCAATTGACTCACTGTGAAGACAGCCTACTACCATTATTTTGGCTGTAAGGTCTAAGACAAACCCTGGGCACCTCTTATTTGCTACAACACATGTGCTATAAATCTCCGTAGATGGTTGAATAACAAAAGACGTTCAATGCCTTTTGCCATCCCAATGATTTGGAGTGAGCCTTCAAATCATGTAAATGACTTATTTCTGCATGGTGCCTTCAGCATAGCATGTCAAAAAAGAGGAAGTGAACTGTGGAATATCCCAACATCCCGTAAGCTATCCGACCAGTGGCACATGGGGATGGTCTGCCTGTACCTCACCCTCCAGAAGACTACAGTAAGCAGCAACTGAGCGAGCATTGCCATTTGTTTTTAGGCGCATCATCAAAATAGGCCGTATAGCGGCAGTGTATATTTAAGGGGCCGATTTGCGCGTTGTGTTGGCTGAAAAACCAGGAATAACTCACGTGGCAACCCAACCACATCGGTTAACTACAATCCCGACTGAAAAGGCTTTCAGAAAATCCAATCTGTGAAGGGACTTCCAGACCTCCAAACGAAAGATGTGGCGAAACCATTATACCGTCAGGTGGATGACTGAGCATTCCGAGTTAAAATATGTGGCATGAAAATGTTTCATAAACAGTTGCAGACTACAATTTTCTTTTAAGTAGAATTAAATTCGTTTTAATTTCAACTCTATTCAATTCAAACATTAACTTATTTTTAACGATCTTCGTTGTTAACAACACGTAAATGTTGTTACTAGCAAAATATTTGTTATTAATTTTCACTTCACTCTTATGTAACCTTAAGCCCTTTAAGACGGCTACTTACTCATAAAATGTAGTAAAACCTAATTAAAATACCAAATTCTTTATCTGACAACAGCATAAATCACGTTTATATGGTTTTGTTTTGTTTTTTTTTTGTGTTGTTGAAAACGTGAAGTCCCATCGATATACAGTACTTCCCGATTGGGTAAGTTCTTTCCCCTCCCAGGGCCTCGGAACAAAATCACGAGTTATTTGTAGGAATAGCACAGAATTTACAAATTTGCCGTTTATAAAATTAGCAATTAGAACGAAATTTCAAGCACTACTAGAATACAAATGCACACAAAGCCACTGTATATTACCGGAGGCATGTAGCGACACAGTTTCTGTTGAAGCCTAAATATGGTTGACAACGTTAATATACATATTACCCATACTTAGTGCAGAACTGACTATACTGTGCTTAACCTAGCGTTCTGACCTTAAATAGCCATGAACGACTGTTCTGTCCTGTCCTGTCAAGCTGTATATAACAAATGAAATCAAATTCTCTAATTAACTGCAGATTAACCTTCTGGATTAATGCGTTATAATACTGTAAATACCGTTTTAGCGAACGTTTTTTTACTGTCCTAATTTAAAATCCTGTGCGATTTAATTTAGCTAGCCAACAATCCCTTACACGTTCACAGTTGTTTCCTTTGAAGTCCCATTATTTATCTCTACTGACCAGCCACGCTCATTATTGGGAATTCGGTAATTTATTTTATGTTCTGTAAAGCGATTTAATTATTGTTAATTCTAATCTCGATTGGAAAAATAAAATTACGAGCACCGGTGTAATACGGTATTTTGATATTGGTCAATTTTCCGAATTGACTTTTCGTATAGAATTTTAAATTTCGCTACCTACAGAAGAATTGTTGAAACACTTATGATGTCACTTACACTTCCATATAAAGCTAGATGTCGACGAATCTATCGCTACACACCTCACTCGTTCCACGTAGGCGTTGCAATCTACAGGTGTGTAGGTTTAATAAACCAGGTTTCTTGTCTCACCATTATTCTTACTCTTTTATCATTCCTGTTTTATTTTCCTCTTCTTCCCACGCACGAGAAGCACCTTTCGAAGTGCACTGTTAGGAATTTATGCGGAAGTTGGGAGTCACAAATCGTTATTTTTCGAATGTAAATCGTATAAAAAAAAATTACGCTCACGATGTAAAATTCAACGAGAAAGGAGAGTACAGTGTTAATCAATGTTTTAAAAATCAATTATTAATTTTTAAAAGAAAAACTTTACCGAAAGATAAACTACCAAATGGAATTCACGTACTTGTACAACCGAAGAGATGGATGGATGAAGAATGTATCAAGGATTGGTTTGTAAAAGTTTGGCCCAAGAGTCCTGGTGGACACTGCTTAAAAATGCACTACTAGTATGGGATCAGTTTAGAGCAGAGGATTGAAAACATCAAACAACTGGCCGAAATGATGAACATAGAATTGGCGGTAATTCCGGGTGGCTTTAATTCCCAGTTATAGCCGTTAGATATCAGCATCAGTAAGCCATTCAAGAATAACATTTGGGAGCAATGGAGTAAATGGATGATAGAGGGGGAACCGTGATATGACGCCTACGGGAAGAACGAAACGTCCATCAGTAGCACAAGCGTGTGAATGGGTGCTGAAGTTATGGCATGATGTTAAGACTGAAATTGTGGTCAGGTCCTTTAAAAAATGTGGTATAAGTGATGCAATGGATGGTACTGAAGATCATTTATTGTATGAGAATGACAACGATACTAGTGAAGAGAATAATGATGATCAAGTCAGTAATGAATCTGAAGTTGAATAATATTAAAATAATAAGAGTAATAATCCTATACCTTTCCATATTGGCTTTTATTTTTTATTGAATTTTAAATTTCCATTGAATTAACAATACATTTTTTTCAAAATGTTTTTTTCATAAAAATTACCGTTCCAAAATTAGGCTGCGTCTTCCACCCACAGCATCTCATAAGCTGACAAAAATACGGTAATTATTTATTTATTTTTTTTTTTTTACTACGAAGAGTTTTTGTCAGTTGATTAATTTACAGTAACATCCTGCCCACGCTTACTCATAACACTTGACTATTTTTCGCCTTCAACCTCAACAAGTTGGCCGCCTTTCTAGTCCCATGTTTCAACATACCGGAGCAGAAAGCTAGTTGGTGTGTGGGGGGAGTTAATCGAGTAGGACAGCGTCCCACAGATTTTTGTCTGCTAATAACTAACATAGCAGAGCATATTTTTATTTATTTTTTTGCCTTCAGGCACCTGGTATTTCCTTCTCGGGTCAAGTGGAAGGGGTTTGACTCGCTCGTGTGACTTACATAGGAGTGACGCTACTCCAGACCTCAGGTGCATAATAGGTAGCAGCTCATTTACTGTCTGACCTTAGGGAACTGAGGCCTGCTTGTCGCGTCCTGTTTAACAGACCGGCTAGATACAGTCTATGCGAAACAGTGAAAACATGGAAGCTAGGGACCACGAGATGCTCAAGTTTCAACAGATGATGCAGTTCTCGAATCATCATGCTGACAAAAGTAATAATTCCACAAAAAGAGAAGGGAAGGTAATAAATTCACCTTTCCTTCTCGAATTTATTTCAATTTTTTAAACCGGAAAATAAGATTGGTGTATAAATTCATTGGATATATTTGAAAGAGGTACAGATCAAATATTTGCATTAAATGTATACACGCATTGCTAAAAACAAAAATACTGTTTGCACGAAATTGACTGACTAAATATTAACAGCACAAACGCGTGAAGTGCACAGTAAAAAAAAAAATAAATAAAAATAATAATAATAAGAAGAAACGTATCATCCTCTGTGCTGTAAATGGATAAAAATAAGAGTTTTAAACATTGTTAGTTATCAGGATTGGCGAAAGAGAGTGAATAATATTTAGAATTCTCATTCAAAGTTTTGCAAGCAGTTATTCTTTGCTTTTCGTACTGTAACCTTGTAATGTTTGCAAGAGATAAAATACTTTATGTTGTGTGAAGTTTATGAGATTAGTATCGCTATTCGCAAAAAAAAAAAAAAAAAGCAAGGAAGCAAACTCAGACATCAGCCAAAAAAAAAAAAAAAAACACATCGCTTTTTTCTCCCCTCTAATAATTTGGCTAACAACTTATTCAAACTACCCATTTCCTGAAAGAATTGCCGTGCATTATCCTGCAACCCTCCTTCCTTAATTTAAATTTAAGCCCCTTTGTGTGCTGTTTGATCAAGAGTAAGGATGCCATAACATTGACAAAATCCCATGAGCTCTCCTGGCACCTGTCTGCACTGTACAGAGAACTTCATGTGGGACTGCACAATTACCCTAGGTCTTTTTTAATCCCCATTACCCTGAGTGGTACAACAGCATCTAACTTACTCAACCCATTCAAAGCTTAAATACCTCAATGAGATCTACTCGTAGGTTTCTTGGTACGAACATCCTTTTATTCCTAATTTGGATGCCCTTCTCTGCGCCCATTCCAAAAGATCCAAATCCTTCCTCAAATGAGGCAACCTAGACCTATGCAATACCCAATATATATATATATATATATATATTTATTTATTTTTGTATTGCATAACCATTTCCAAGGAGATAATCACTTTATCCTGCATATCATTGACAAAACCCCATGAGCTGTCCTGGAAGCTTGTCTGCACTGTTCAGAGAACTTAAATAAAATAAATTTTCTGTTTATACTCCAAACGGTCAGAGGAGTTCTCAAGATAGAGAGAATAGCACCGTATTGTAGTAGTCACGGGCTTGAACCCGTGTCATTCAAGGCACGTGTACTTATGCACCCGCGTGGCTGACCACTTGGCCATGTTGGACTGCACATTCACCCCCCCCCCAAGC